>NW_012236526.1:0-13610 GCF_000787575.1 Acytostelium subglobosum LB1 | reverse complement strand
AATAGGGCATTGACCTGGTTTTTTTTGTTTTTTTTTTTTTTTTTTTTTTTTTTATTTTTTGGTCGCCATAGTAGACAATGATCTTCTTCTCGATCTTGTTCTCTGGTGAATTGCAAGTCGCCTCTACTATAATCCGGTTGGGATTGGTTGGGTCTCGAACGTTGGAATGCAGGAAGCACTTGGTTTGTTTGCTAGTCTCTCCATCCATCAACTTCTTGGTATGTGTGATATTCATCAGCTCTCTATTGTTCTCTGCCGCACCTTGTTTGGTTGGCGTCTTCATTTGCTGAAGCGTGAGTGTTGATGACAACGATGTTGGTTGTGGCTGTTGTTTTTTTTTTTTTTTTTTTTTTTTTTGTGGTTGTTGTTGTTGTTGTTGCGATAATGACTTGATGATTCCCTCTAACTCCTCTATACGCAGCCTCAACGTGTGAGTCTCCTCCTGTGATTCTTTAGTCTGGAACATATCAATGATGATATTGTAACACAGTTTGGCGCACACGGGCAGGTGTTTGCCCAAGACCCAGATATCCAACTCAGTACCGCAGAAGAAGCATTTGACACCTGCTTGCTTAACTCTGGTGACTATTAACTGGGTTAGCTCCTCAGACATCAGATGTTGTATTATATATATGTATTAATTGGTCGCTATTACTATGTTGGAGGTTGCAAAGGGTCATCACGGGTCGGACCTTGGATTCCAAAACAAATATTTGAAGAATCCACCCACAACACCCGTTGAACCCTGCAGAACCCAAGCTAACCTTAGCAGCAATCAAGTGTAGGTACAACTTAATGCAATTTCAACTCTCTTGGTCTGGTGAACAACATCTCACACACACTCACTCTCACACACAACAAACCATCTACCAACCTATCCCTTTACATCGGTCATCCCTCCATCCATCCATCCAAAGAGTTGACTTGTTGACTTGACTGACTGATTCAGTCACTCTTCCCTATTTTCTCTCTTTTTCTCTCCACAACACTATCAATAAATTCTTTTAATTATTGATTTGACTTTATCTTTATCTATTATTATTATGATGTCAATAGACTGATAGATAATTGATTGATTTATTGATTGATTGAACACTTTGTATTATTATTATTATTGTCTGGATAGAGACATTGGAAATGAAGGGATCTGTTTGCTGCCAACATTTTGAAATGGAAGTGTGTTTCTAATTTTAAATTTGGCGCCATTTCATTCATAATCTTGCATTGTTGGATGGCTGATAAACGATGAGCTGGCTGTCTGTGATATCACAGACTTATACAGGCAAGAGATAGAGATACAAACAACAAACATTGACTGAAGACATCACCGACCAACTAAAAATGGATAAGATTACTGATAGCAATGTTGAGTCTTTGCTTGTTGATTGGACCAAACTTACAGCATTGATCAATGCTCATCAACAACAACATAAAGTCAAAGAACATATACAACTTTGTTTCATATCTTATGTCAATCGATTGTCATCAGCAAAGTATGTTCTCAGGATCAAGATACACTCATTCAATCAATGACTCACTCATTCATTCATAGGAGTGGCGTTGGAAAGTCATTGTCTGAAACAAGCGATAAGATACATGGTTCATTGGAGACTACATTTGCACAGAACAAGCAGCAGGCATCGGGCAATCTTTATGCCAGTGGATTGGACCTGTTGGTACGATGCTCAATGATATTGCTCGACAAACTGAATGAATATCCAGTGACCAAAGCCAATGACATGATATTCAAACGATGGTTTAATCTGGTGAACATTCTTACCGAGTGCAATCAGGCCACCGTTGCACTGGAGTTTGGTGAGCGACTTCATGCCTCCCTGACTCAATGCGAGCAGACGCATCCCAATGCCAAAGATCCAGAGTTCTACCAGCGAATGATCGAGAGACTCGACAGGGCCATGTCCTACATCAGGATGAACAACTATCATGATCAGATTATGACATTCACTGCCAAGGTATGTTTGGTTTGTGTGCATGGCGAGTGATGGATGTTGATGAGACATCAGCTGACTCGCCCCTTCTACTTCCACTTCCACAGAGGATCAACGAGATCCTAAGCCAATGGCTTCGAGTCAAGTTTGAACAAGGCAAGCCCAACCTCAACGACTACTTATTCCCAAAGTATTACAATCGTTTAGTGAGTTTGGATCCCAAAGAAAGTATGTATCCATGTCCATGTGATAACTGGAATAGTCCCACTCGCACACTCACTCAATCACTCACTCCAATCAATCAATGAATGATAAGTTACTGGAAAGGAAGAGATATATCTACAGTTTGTTCATTTCACATTCATGTTGTTGGCACGATCTAATCAGGCATTATTGTTCTCAAACAAGGCCTATCAATTCCATCGAAGGACAACGAGGATAATCACACCACTGGGGTTGGTTGGACCGACCCTAGACTGCTTCAATGCCATCGCCAACAGGGAGGCAACAACAACATCCACACCACCATCCAAAGATGTTGCCAACATGCCCCTCGACATCACCAACCTCATCTGGATGCATGTCCAATCAAACTTCTACATTACCAATGGTACCAATGTATGTTCATTCAAGGCCAATCAAAGTGTCACTCATTCACTTACTCATTCATAATCAATCGATCAATCAATCAAATTAGAATCCAAGGTATTATGACAACGCTATCCAATTGCTGGAGAGGATGCACATCGACTTGGTGACCATCCAGCAACAACAACAGTCGTCCACACTGCGGAAGATACAGTTGGACTTTATAATCTTGCAGCTGAGTGGTCTGGTTGGCCAATGTGACATAGCAATGGCACAGTTGTCAAAGTCATTGACAGGATCATCAACGATTGAGCAGAGAGTATTGACATTGCTCAAGCAGATTGGTCAGATGTATGGAGCAAAGGGCATTGATCAGCTGGTGTTCCAGGCCTTCGCCGGCGACGATCCCAAGGCAATTGAGTTAAAGAGCGAGCTACTGCGTTGTATCAGATGGACCGTGGAGTATACACAACACTGTATACAATCACTCCTCCAACTCGATACCAAGCTCTGGACCAACCTGGCGCCATCACTGAGCATCCTCCTTAAGTTGCCCACACATCTCATCAACTGGATCCGATCCTTTGAGTGTATTGAGGCCAACCTGTCCAAGGTAAGTGTCGTTGGAATCATTCCTAACTTAATCAATCAGTCACATACTCAACCTTCACCGCATCATCCATTACAGAGATACTTGGATGACATGATACAGATGAATGTGAGGACATTGTGTAGCTATATTGCGACAGAGAAGCTTGCAAGATGCCCTAGCATTATGGAATCTATGTTGGAAATGGTGGACTATTATGGAGACATGGCTTGTAGCAAGACCATCATATCGGATGATATTGTGCGACTGCTACATATAATGGGCGGACACCTGTCAAAGGATCAGCATACGGCTGAGCAAGCGATAGGCTACTTGGAGAAGGGATACCTGGCCTCGAGACTGACGCCAAGCACCGCCGACAACTATGCTAAATTGCTGCGGCAGGTCTACCATCTGATGCGATTGTACGCCAAGCATGGACATCGTCGCAAGGCCATCGAGTACACCAGCGATGCACTCCAGTATCTGGTCGCGTCGACTGATGCCGCCGACATGTTCACGCCACAGAATCCCTCAGTCAATCGCGAGGATGCCCAGGTCACGCTGCCCCTGATCCTCAAGCACTTCATCCAGTGTCAGGTGGCGCTGTCGGGCGACGAGCAACTGGACACGATACCCTTCTTACCCGACCTATTGCCAGAAGACTTTGACGTCGAGTCTCGCGTGCACCTCTACGACCAGTGCATCGTCACGTACAACACACTCAAGGTCAACGATGACATCAAGCTCGAGGGCATCAATCGCATCCTGGCCACACTGTCCGACGACACCCATCCCATCCTCTTGGGCAAGTACATGGTGGAGAAGGCCAAGCTGCTGCGACTGGTCGACTGCACACAGGAGGACAAGGAGGCCATCAGCAACGAGATCGAGCAGCTGTTCCAGGACGCAGTCGACATGCTCAGCAAGCACAAGCAAGCCCCGATGGACCTGGCCAACGACAACGTGCTCGAGTTGGCCATCGACAACGAGCTGGCCAAGGCTAATTTCTGGAAGGCCGTGGCATTCATCGAGCGACATCAGAACAACTATAGCACAGAGCTGTTACAACAAGGCATGCGATCACTTGACACCAACACTGGCGAGGAGGATATATACGAGAGCAGCGAGGGCAGTAGCCAGGTCGCGCGTTACATCAATGCCGAACGCCATCGCTACTGCCCACCCGTGGGCACCGAATACGTGGGCCAAAAGCTGAAGCAATCGATCAGGCAATGGTGTATCATCCTGGAGAGGCTCCAGAAGCCAAGCAATGACCAAGCTACGGACGACACAGCAGTGTACGCTGCCAACTCCAAGCACTTCATCACACCACTGGCGACGATCAGAATTCTTCAGACTATTGCGGACATTTACGAGTTTGAGGGCGATCTCACCATGGCCATCTTTGTGATCAAGCTCTCATTGTCCCTGCTCAGATGTCTGTTCCCCGCAACAAACGAGCACTTTGCCAACGAGTCGGCCAAGTGTTACAGCCACCTCTGTACCATATACTCTGAGCTCGAGTCACATGACAAGATGAAGCTAACAATCCAACTACTCCAATCGACCCTCAGCCAAATGTCCGACCAGCACATTGACAAGGCCAACCATCTGCTCATGCTCCAAATCCATCAGCTGGACTTGCAGCTACACACCAGTTCAAGTCAATCATGGTATGTCAATATCACTCATTCATTCATTGACCTCGCCCCTAACTCAACTCACCGACACACCTTTAGCCACGACCAAATACTGGACTTGTACATAAGTTGTAAGAACAAGATGAAGGAGAGCCATAAGTTGGTGGACTACCCGGCATATATCAAGCTCACTCGATTGGCATCAATTGTACATTTGGAGCGAGGCAACTCAAACATGGCATTGAAGCTCTCCAACGATATGTTGAGTTATATCCAGACACTCATACCAACTGAGTCCAGACTCACACTACGTCAATCCAACACTTCATTCTCATCAAGTACCAGCAGTTCATCATCGTCATCATCATCACGATCCAGTAGCAGTAGTTCAAGCTCATCATCATCATCATCGTCATCGTCACAAGAGGAAAAGATGTCCATTGCAAATCAAGGTCGTATATCCAAATGGGGATGTCTAAGTATATGCTTGGACTCACTTCTTCACCTTGCCTCTATATACGAGCTCAGAGGCAGACCCAAGGAAGCCCACTACTACTATGAACGTGGTCTTCTCGTAAGTATAACCCGCCCTTCGTCCATTCTGGATTCATTCCACTCACTCATACAACACACAACACCCAATAGATTGGAACAGTTTATGGATCACTCAAGGTTAGTTGTGAGTTCCTGATTGAACTTGGAGAGCTATGCTTCAATCGCCATAACTATACGGACTCAAAGATCAATTTGGAACAAGCTATTGGGTTGGTTGACAAGTATGCACCGAATGAACCCAGACTCCAAAAGGTGTACTTGATCGCCAACATGCTACTGGGCGATCTCTACCGTCGCCAGAACATCACCTCTCAGTCCATGCACCTCTATCGAAAGTGCCTCAGTTCGATTGACCAGTTCACCCAGTCTGAGCAGCTGATGGAGCAGTTCATGGAGACACTGACCTTTGCCAACGACTCGACGCCCAAGGAGAAGCGCATCCTCAAGCTCACTGCCGCCACCAAGAGCGCTGTCCCCAAGTCAAAGACAGCGACTACCAAGGGCGTGAGCAGCTCACGATCAACAGCAACTGCAGGCAAAGCAGAGGGTAACCTCGAGTCCCTCATTGACATGTTGTCCGGGTGCACACTCTCTGGCACGCCCAAGGACGAGCAGTCCAAGCTGAACGTGGAGGTATCACTCAATGCAATACGTTCGAGAATCATTGGCAAGCAGGCAAAGATCATGATCATCAAGAGCAGACATGACCAGGCCATCGAGACACTGGAGCAGCTGATCGACGACTATGAAGTGCTGGACTCGCGTCCATCAAGCATCATCACATTGTCACTTCTCCAACTACACCTCGGTCGTGCGTACTACCTCAAGGCGCCAGAGTCCAGCAGGGAGGCCATCTGGAAGCACTATTACACGCCAAAGGCTATGCAGCCAGACAAGTTCATTCTAAAGGCGCGAGAACTATTCCTGGCATCACTAAGACAGTGTGGCAAGTACAACATCATCAAGCTGTCCTCATTGCTCTGTCGCCACCTGGCCTTCACCACTGGACAGTCGCTGCCCTATGCCACCATCCACTTCCTCAACCTCTCGCTTGGCATCAGGTTCAAGCATGATATACAGACGATCGTACAACAGCAGGACAAGGACATGGTGGACGATGGCAACATGCTATTGAAGCAGAAGTTGTTCAGTTGGGATGGTGGCGTGGCCATTCCTTCGAAGCTCGATGACAAGATGTTCACAGCCGAGTTGACCAGAATGTACTCTGAGCGCATGCCCAGTGAATGGACTGCCAGCAACATCATCATTGGCATTGATCGCAAGTCCATCATTCTCACTCGACTCATTGGTTCACAACAGCCGCTACTTATCAAGGTTGCCATGCCAGTCTACGAATCATCAAACATGGATGAGGAGGACCGTGAGGAGCAAGATGAAGAGGACGACGACCAGAATGATCCTGAGATTGTACTACCATTCATTGACAAGTTGAGGAACGATATGAAGATGTTGTCAATCGAGAACTTGAGGAACAATCAGGAGAATACGCCAAAGAGTCCAGATGATGAGACAGAGACGATGAGACAGAAGTGGTACAAGAGGAGGAGGAATCTCGAGTCTGAGGTAGACCAGCTACTACAATCCCTGGATGGAGTATTTGGCGTGTGGAAGTCATTGTTCATTGGTACACTCTCGTGTGACGTGCTCAAAGAGAAGCTAGCTACACATATACCTGCGCTGGCGGCCGAGCTGACCGCGCTCCACCCCGAGGCCAAGAACAGGGTGGTCCCAATCGGACTGCTAGAGAGTCTGATCATGTCGATACCATACACCAACGAATCACATCTACATCATGGAATCATTCAACTTCTCGGCTACTCATACATGGATGGCGTGCATCCCGCTGCAGACGACTACCTCGAGGTGTCCAGCCAGCACAACCCCGACTGGAAGAACATCAAGAAGGCCAAGGAGCTGATTGTCAAGTGCTTCAACGTGCTGTTCAAGACAAAGAAGACCGGCGCGCAGCTGATCCAAGAGTCTATCGACTACGCCAAGACCATCCCCAAGATGCCCGTCGTGCTGGTCATGGACAAGAACCTGCATCTCTTCCCCATCGAGTCGATGGAGCCACTTCGCGACTCGTCCGTCTACCGCCTTCCCTCGTTCTCTCTGCACCAACTGCTCACCATGCTCAATCGCAAGGAGACTGGTAACGACTACACGATGGCCGACTCGAGCAGCCTGTATTACATCCTGAATCCCAAGGGCGACCTGACCAAGACCGAGTCGATGTTCTCCAAGGTGTTTGCAACACTGGCACCCGAGTGGAAGGGGCTCAAGGGCCGTCCGCCATCAAAGAAGGAGTACCGCCACGCCCTGGAGCAGCACCAGCTGTTCCTCTACATGGGTCACGGCTCTGGCGAACAGTACTACCCCAGCGACGACATCCAGAAGCTGAGCAAATGTGCCGTGTCCATGCTGTTTGGATGCAGGAGTGGTGGGCTGGAGGAGCAGGGCGAGTATGAGCCGACAGGCGTCATATTGGACCTGTTGCTGGCGGGCAGTCGCAGCGTGGTTGGACATCTTTGGGACATACCATCGATGGACTCTGATCGACTGGCGCAATCATTCATGGACAAATGGTTCAAAGAGAACAGGATGAAGGTTGAGGGCAGTGAATGCACAGACATTGGCGAGGCCGTGGCAGTATCGAGGAGGTCCTGCACATGGAAGTATCTCGTTGGGTCAAGTTGTATCACTTATGGTATACCAACATACCTAGCTCAACAACAATAAATACTATTATTATAATATTATAATTTGCAAAAAAAAATGATGGGTGGGAGAGTTTGAAGGCCTCCATATTGGTCCTCTAGTGATCATCACTCATTTGGTTGTTAGATTGTTGAAAGCATGTACAAGCTTGGCAAGTCTTTGTTCATATTGTTGGACGATAGAAGCGACAATACCAACAACAAACTCAACGACAAGAAGGACAAAGATGTATCATCACTCACATCCAGTGAGTTACAACTCTGCTTCCAATCGATTGATTCAAACATCGAACAAGATCAAAGTAGCACCAACAACAGCAATAGTACGACATTACAAGTGATCGAGAGCATTGCAAAGGCATTCGTCGAGCAACACAAGATACATTTCAAACAATATGACATCAGACAATGTACACTCAATCGACTTGTGGTCAATGATAAAGAGCAGCAACAGTTGGTTGTCGACAATGTACACACTCCACCTGCATCATACTTTAGAGTACAACGTTTGTTCAACTATTTGATGACACATCATCAGACCTCATTCTGGAATGCACTTACTGAACAGCTGGTGGCAAACTTGAAGCACAGTGACAATGACTCGAGACGACAGTTGTTGGATGTGATCATGATGGTCAGCCATATGATACTAGCATCAGACAAGTGGTCACTACAGAATGACATCATCTTGGATCATGTGATGCCACAACTTATCAATACCATTAGGTTGTTTGGACAACCAGACCCGGCAACCGAGGGCGGAGTGCAGCCCACGCGTCTAGCAGTTGGTGCCAGTGATCTTGCCCTATCAATATCTATCGCGATACTACAGTGCAAGACTGCTGCCAATGTTGAGCAAACAATCAAGTTGTTGAACTTTGTCAAAGAGGTCACACAATGCCTTTCAAGTTGGAGTCACAGACAACATCTGTTACGCTATGCACTTGATCACCTTGTTGATTTCATCAAACAAATGTCACCGGTTGAGGTGTCCAACCTGTCTCAGTGCTTAGTCTGGTATCAACATGTTCTGCCACTACTCTACTTTCAAATGTCAACGCCAACCAAGTCCTGCATCACATCAATGGAATCACTGATCAATCAATCGATCAACACATTGATCACAATGTCTGGACAGAGCGATCAACTTCAAGATGGTGACTCCAACCAAGTGATCAAGGTTATCGATGTCATTGATCTATGTTGTATCACAATGTTCTTGCTAATTGGATGCCAATCACAAAGAAGACAACAGGACATTATAACAAGATATAATGATGAGCTGGTCGACATATCATCATTCCTTATTCAATTTCCAGAGCCAACAATCCAATCATATTGTGTCAAGTTGTTGGAGTTACTATTTCCACTCACATCATCCAGACTACATGGCACTGGCGGTGTTGGCACAATGGATATATTCACCACAATGTTGAGTGAGACCGATGCGCTACCTCGTCCACTCGTTCACTTCATTGCATCAACGTTGTCCAAACACAACACACAGCTTGGACATCTACTTGAACTCATCAATTCATATCATTCAATCAATGTACAACTTGTACTTAAGGAATTATGCACAATATCACCATTGCAATTCATCAACAATGAGTCACAGGGTAGGATCCTAGTCGATTGGATTCTCCTACAAGATACCAGCGGTGACGATCAACAATCAAATACAATCTTCATAGCCAATCATATACATCCTTTAATATTACTACCAACATTATTACGGAATACTATCAACAACAATCAATCCAAACTCGATCCACTTATCATCAATATATTCACCAAGCACAAGATGACCAGTGTGGCCTTTGATCAACTACTTGATATTCTAATGTATGTACCAAGGTTATCAGAAGTCCTCAAGGCAGACCAGGCCACTCATTCATTCAATCACTCATTCATTCAATCAATCATTCAAGTACCAACAAGATAGATGAGGATTGGAAAGGTGGCGAAGTTACATTGGATAGTAAGGCGAGCGATAAGTTGATGACATTGGTAACAACAATCTCGAGCAAACTAGACGCTAAGACATGGAAACAAATCCTTCCAGTCTTTGTGATCAAGTGGTGGGCAAATGCAAGGGATACAACAATGTCAAAGATACTACAGCGCATGTTGCCATCGATAGACACGGACACTCTTGGACACTTGATGATCATATCCATCAGAGATAGAATGCAACAACAACAACTAGTGTTGGGGACGAGTGGACAGACTCAGGGTCAGGAGGAAACCACGGTCTTTCAACTACTCTCTCCACTTTTACTCCTTAAGATGTGTCTGAAGGAGTTGTTGCTTGGTGGCAAACGTGATCAATCATGGCGCAATACAGATTGTCGACGCGTGGAACTTGACCAAGTGTACGCAATGTTAATCTATCGCGTCGTATCCAAGAACGCAGCATTGTTGGTGGAGATCCAACGACTGGCTGCAGAATGTATCAGTAACCTACCATCAATTTATTGGTTACAATCAGTGTCCGAGTCATTGGAACGAATGGTTATACAACTGACGGTCAATAATGATAGAGTTGATGTAGACACTCAAACTGCCAAACTACTGCTATTCACTCTATGTAATGGATGTTTGGTGCAGTATAACAACATATTGATGGTCAAGGATGGCGATGGAACATTCATACATCGACTGGCAACGGTAGTCTGGAAGGTGATAACATGTTCAAACACTCCACGTCTTCACATTGATGATGCCGAGTTTAAGAAGTTACAACTTGGCGCAGGTGACCTTCTGGCCTTTATGACCAAGCCTCTGTTCTCTAGCAATATCATCATCAAACCACTCACATCCGAGGCGATCAGGGCGAGCCGACTCGATACCCTGGACCAAGCGCACACTATCAATGACTTGCTGATCACCCAGTTCAAGCTTCTCTTCTCGCGCGACCCAGCCTCACACATGACCCGCACCAAGCAACTGGTGCTCAACTCGTTGATGACATTGGCAAAGCTGCTGGACGATCATGAGTGCCAAACATTCCAGGCGGCTGTGTTCACACCACTCATCAGATTGTACTTCCACCTGCAACAACAATTGGAGCAGCACATGCCCGAGGGCACCTCATGGACCACGACATCAAGCAATGTGATCGGGATCATGGCCAACATTATACAGATTCTGTTCACAGTGACGATGAAGCTTCACGAGTACCAGCTGGCACCACATGGTGACGATCTGTTCGATATGGTAGTTGACGCCATTGGTAAACAACCCAGTGCAATGCTCAAGTTGTCTGGCCTGAGACTACTGGGAACAATGATGAAGTCTGCGCCAGGTGTACTATTCTCATCACCAACTCGTCTGGTACAAGTGAGCTCAATACTGATGGAGCGGGCAGCCTCATCCAACACAGACCAAGACACCAAAGCATTGGCAGTTCAGCTACTCGATATACTCAAACAACGACAAAAGTAACATTAATGTTAAAGGTTACTCCTCGACTCGTATGTACATTGATCATCAGTTTATTGATCGATTTTGATTGATTAATTGATTGATGGATTGATTGATTGATGGATTGATGGAACTATACCAAACAGGCTCCTTACTTGGCAAAAGAACGAGCAGCTTCATCAATAAGGTTGGCTACCTCCTTGGCATGGGATGCGAGGGATGCATGGCTAGAGTCGAGCGAGATGATCTTCTTGGGCTTCATACGCTCGGCCATGGACTTCTCAGCCTCTGGTGGGATCATGTGATCTTGTGAAGAGACCTGATACCAACTTGGCTTGGTCTTCCAGGCTGGTTCATCCGACTTGTCATCGAAGCAACGAGCAGCAATTGGTTTTTGAGCAGTTGCCATCACCAATGCCTCGGTGCTGTCGAGATCCTGGCAGAAGCTCTCCTTGAATGCGGGCTTCTCAATCCAGAGGAATCCATTGGCATCAGGTTTGATGTGTGCGCCTCCAGATGGTGGTGCCTGACGGGAGAAGATACCGTTGAGACTCTCCCCCTTGTCGGGAGCAAAGGCAGCAATGTAGACAAGTCCAACAACGTTTTGTTGATGACCGGCTCCAGTAATGACAGCGCCTCCGTATGAGTGGCCAACTAGAAGAGTAGGTCCATTTTGAGCAGCGGCCAACTTCTTTGTACGATCAATATCATCGGCAAGACTTGTCAATGGATTTTGAACAGCAGTGACATTATAGCCCTTTGCATGTAATATTGGGATAACTCCTCTCCAATGCGAACCATCGCCCCAAGCTCCATGAACGAGTATAATATTCATTATAATTATAATTTATTATAATTTATTTAATTTAAATAGTAATATAGGGTATATAGATAATTAATATCAATACAATATGAATAATGATATTGATTATTGTTGTTATTTATCCATTCATTCGTTCATTAATGTTGATGTGAACATACACCACACGCATCTTGTAACTCCCCACTTTAATGCAAGTTCAGGGCGTCGTTTCAATTCGTCGGTCGAGGGAAAAGGGTTAAGTTAAAATGGAATGTATGACCAATCAACAATGTCTTGATATAATCTTGTAATATTTAATAATGACAACAACATCATATCATAGGACAATGATGATAATTAGGAAAACGATTAACAAAATTTGACATTTCGGCAAATAGAGGACCCGAGTAAGAAGTTCAATCATGAGTCCAGAAAGGACAAAATTATGTCATTTATTTATTTAATTATGAATAGTATTTCTTAATGATCTTATTATGATCAACTAACTGGACAGATACTTTAGTGACTTTGTTCAATTTACCAACTATATAGTTTGATATTTCAAAGATGTCTTGAAATAATTCACCATAGACTGCACTATTTCCCTATAATATAATCCGAGGTTTCGGAGAACTTCCTATTTTTATTGCTGACCAAGGGAGTATATTTGTATTTTTAATTCGTGGTTTATTAATTAGACCACAATCAAATGTCTCCAATCTACAATTCTAAACATCAGTACAATATATTCTATTATTTAATATGATCTCGGTTATATATATATCAACCAGTCAACAAATGACTCCCGAATCTAATAATATGAATAACAGAAATCAGTGACTATATAGTCCAAACCACCAAGTTTGCATTTATTGTTCCTTCCTTAAGATTTATTATACTTTGATTTAATGATTGTCAATAGATTTATTGACTGAGTGACTGACTAAGTTTGTTCATCACACCACAAGAAAGAATCTCTTATTCGTCAGGGTGTGTTTGTCGAAGGTAGAATGAGTGTGTTTGCAAACCAACTTCCCACAAGCGTCATGTCATTGTTGTTGTAGTGTTGTGTGATGATTACGTCTTTTGTGAACTATTGGCATGTCATGTTATTTTTTCAATTCATCTTCTTTATCTCATTGCTAATGAATGAAGATAGATAGAGATAGATAGATAGATAATAATAAGAAACATATACATATACTAACATCAATCAAACAAACATCGAACGCCATGAGAAGCAATAGTTTCCTATTGTTGTCAAAACATGCATTGAACAATGCACGTGTAACTGGTACACAGCAGATACTGCATGGTCAG
>NW_012236525.1:1265929-1267105 GCF_000787575.1 Acytostelium subglobosum LB1 | reverse complement strand
TAGCCAGTGAGTTGCCATTGGGTTGCCAGTGAATAGCCAGTGAATATCCAGTGAATAGCCAGTGAATAGCCAGTAAATTGCCAGTGAATAGCCAGTGAGCAGCCAGTGAATAGCCAGTGAGCAGCCAGTGAATATCCAGTGAATATCCATTGAATATCCAGTGAATAGCCTGTGAATATCCAGTGAGTTGCCATTGAATAGCCAGTAAATATCCAGTGAATAGCCAGTGTGTTGCCAGTGTGTTGCCAGTGAGTTGCCAGTGTGTTGCCAGTGAATAGCCAGTGAATAGCCAGTGAATGGTCAGTGAACAGCCAGTGAATTGCCAGTGAATTGCCAGTGAATAGCCAGTGAGTTGCCAGGGTTATTTCATACCTTCAAAAAAAAATTGTTTAAGCATGTCAACATATTGATKCAGGATACAAGAACTAAWGTTAAACGTTTGTGTGGTAGACTATTGAAAAATAATCTTTGGGACTATCCAATTCAATAGCGAAATCTATTTACACCAAAAAATATATCTCAGTAATATTCTCAATTTAATACGAGTTATTTTATTAAAATTGATATTTGATCAAAAATGTATTGGCCAATTCTTATGAGATTGACGATACTGATAATATATTCTGGGATTATTCATCAAATCTAATATTTAAAAATTATATTTTCAATTTTATAGATATTTAATGTTTGTATGGGACGGAAGTTCGAACACATATCAGTATGTTTCATAAGTTATGGCCACCCCCTGTTCAAACAGGTACGAGTTTGATATCTCCTACAAATATGGTTCAAGATTCTTATTCACTTCCAAATATAGTAGTCCACTTTTGCTCAAAAATTTCCATTTATGAATATTTTTCCAAAAATGGAATTAATATATCTTTATCATTCAAACGATATTTTTGTTAAAGTAATGAACATGTCCATTATTTATGCAATAGTAAAGAATGAATGAGTTCAAACATCAAACACTTTGTTGGAAGAGATAGAATATTATTTATGTACATTACAATTAATCATGTCATTAACAGAAGAAGAGAGAGCTAAAATCGTGAGAGCCAGAAGGAGAGGATATTCAAAGAAATTAATATCAAAGATGTACAATATTTCCCGATCAACTGTGAGCAGGACTATTCAACGACACAGCGAGCGAGGAGACTTCAAGGACCGTAGATC
>NW_012236525.1:1263326-1265829 GCF_000787575.1 Acytostelium subglobosum LB1 | reverse complement strand
CATCCATCCGATATTATCATGGCCAACTCCTTTTTTTTTTTTTGTTTATGGACAACTGTCCAATTCATAGAGCAACAAATGTCACCAGCCACTTGAGAAGGAAGAGGATACCCACCCTATTCATTCCCCCATATTCACCAGACATCAACATTATAGAGAATCTTTGGGCGATCTTGAAGAAGAGAGTCAAGAGAGAGCTGGCAAAGAACCCTGGAGTGGTCCTTTCCGACCTTGCCAATGAACAATGGGAGCTAATGGATGACAGCATTGTTGAGAACCTATACGCCTCCTTGCCACAACGAATGGAGGACATTATAACAGCGAATGGATGGTGGACCAAATATTGACAACCTCCTTTGTCATTATTCTAGTTCATCGTTCCGATACCTTCGATCAATTTTCGTTGCATAAATAATGGCCATGTTCACTACTTATCATTTCAACACTCTCATTCAATTATTTGTAAATAAATATAACTAGCAATAAGTAATTCAATCAAGATTAGTAGATAATTGAGTCTATTATTTAGAGAGATAAGATATCATTTGGTATCTCTTAATATTGAAGAGATATCAATCACCTATCTGTTTGCTCAGGGGGTGGCCATAACTTATGAAACGTACTGTACTTGAGATATCTTCRTTTAAAATAAAAAATTCTTTTTTTGTATAATATGGAGGCATAGACAGCTGAGTATTGAAGGAAAGTATACTAGTACMGTGTMTGACCATGTACTACCGGATTGGATAAGTTCAAAACCGAGCCTAAACCGGTATTCAATCAAAAAATTTTYCCGGTCTACCGACCGGGAGATTTTCCTCAAACCGTAACCGTACCGACCGGATTCCGTACTCTAATCTCGGAGATTTGACGAAATATTTGAGATTTGAAAGTGATGAAATTGTATCCTGGGACAATTCCCTTCAATAGCGTACTCAAGCTAAATAAAATAACTTATCTTAGTATTGTTTTGAATGTTATACAAGATTTCTTGTTAACTCTGGACAAATTTTAAAAACAGTTGCCCAATTGAATCACAATACATATTAAACTATGGGACTATGCCATCGATTGGAGTAAGTTAGGTACACCATGTTGTAAGTTAAAATAATATTCCTAATTTAATAGGTTTTAGTTTGATCAATAAGGATACCAAAATATGACTAACTAGTTCGATTAGAGTCGGTTAACAAATATCCAATAAGGGCTATCATATTGAATATTATAGTCTAAATAACAAATCTAATATTTAAAAATAATATTTTCAATTTTATAATGTTATTTTTCTTCAAGAGAAAGTTTGTATGGGATGGAAGTTCGAACAAATATACTTTTTCAAACAGTTAAAACTCATAGATACAAATATCCCACAAACAATACTGCTATCAGATACACCTACCATAATCATTTAATACTTTACACTTGTCTAAACAATATATTGGAAAAACAAATAAATATTATTAAACAATAATTAATTTTAATCAAAATTTCACAGTTGTTTGAATCACTTTGACAATGACTCAATAGACAAGTCATTAACAACTATGATACATATAACATTAGTACAAATACATACAGACAGTGGATCATTTGATTAAACAATAACATTGAAGCTTATACATCAACATCATCCACTTTATGTCATTGACATCCAGATTTACAACAACAACAACAGATGAAGGTCGATCTATCAACTCCTGACAATGTCATTCAACACCTCAACATAATATATCTTGTTAATTACTCCTCTTATCAACGCGAATCGATCAAGTTATCAATCATCGTCATTGAACAACATCACACCTGACATCATGCATGCCTTTCGAATGCGTCTCGACAAAACGATAATGCACCAACAATGTTCAACACATACGTTTGATACACCAACAGATTCAGTACATCTACAGGAATCGATCTATATTTAATATGTGACTGTTGAACCTATTCTTACAAGTTCAGCTTGCAGAGACATCTTTTCGCATTACACGCCAAGAGTCGCACTCCAACGGCCACCAACATCTCGATAACACCTACAATTGACATACCAACAGACTCAACACATCAAGGTGAATCGATAGATATATTGTACATCACTGCTGAAGCTATTCTTTAGCAATACATTCAACAACAGCCAGGATGCACTCACATTGTTGCATCAACTACGATCGTCGCACTCCACTGATCACCAACATCGTCCAACAAACACCTATGACACATCAACAGACTCTACCTATCAATAAGAAGCGATACATACTATATTCATTGTCGTTGGAGTAATCTTCATCAACTTTGGTCATCAACATTCAACTTCACAGGTAACAACCAAAACCTTGGACCGATCGTCGCACTTCCTCTTCTAACAATAACTAATACCAATCAAGATTATAGTATAGAAATACTCAACATATCAAGATGAAGCGATCAATATATTATACATCACTGTTGAGGTGATTCATAGGAATTACAGTCTKGRCAGCAAGAAACAACGACCAATACAGCCCGC
>NW_012236525.1:1038959-1263226 GCF_000787575.1 Acytostelium subglobosum LB1 | reverse complement strand
CAAAGGACAAACATCATCTAACAACTCCTATGAACTCCAACAGACTCGTCTCATCAAGATGAAGCGATATACCACATTCTTTGCTGTCGTAATCTACATCAACTCGGATCACCAACATCAACAGCTATTGTGCAACAACTTGATCGATTGTCTAACACCTTACTGCTGACCAACATCGTCCAACATTCAACTATTATACACCAACGTAATCATCTCACCAAGATGAAGCGATGCATAAACATTCAACGCCTTTAATTACCAAAATACTAATCCTTGGATCAAAGGCCAACAGTGGAGACCCGGCACCTATCACAACACACACGTTAATCAACAATCACATCATATATGTAGTCACTTGGACGAGCTGGACTATCAATAAGGAGGACATCCAAGTTTTCAACTCTATATATAGATAGTGGATATACCAAAAAGGGAACAAACTACTGGTCACCTCGATCGATCTTGGACCAGCACATGCTGCCCTAGAGATTACAGTCAGCCAGTGTGGACATGGCAGCAAAGCACACCTGCCACACCTATAGTATCACGATCTAGTGATCTGGAGCGACAAATTGGTTTACAGGTACCAACCTGGCACGACATCGGTCAACTTGTTGGGCGACATTATCAGTGTTGCCACACATTTCCTGCTCTCAACATCTGCAATACTCTCTCCATTCCACGGACGGGAGGAGAAGTGCCGATACACAACATCTTGACCATTCAGATTGGCGAGCTCAACCAAGACCGACAAGGACCTCAACGGCACCACGCTGGCCTTTCAATGACCGACTCCTCAGCGAGCACTTTGACCAATCCCTTGACGGCGATTTCGTTACTCTATCAAGTAAAGATCAAACATATCGATCAACAATATCTAAAGTAATCTAGACGAGGGATGGGATCATTGAGCTATTCCAATAGCCTTGGTGATGATACGTGTATATTTGCCACATCGATATCATGTGCACACCTACCGCTTCCACCTGTACTTCAACCATGTCAGACCACCACATGTTGATACGATGGAAGATGTATCACCGATTGAGAATGTGGCACCGGTGCAGGAAGACACACTGATGAATCAACGAACTTGAAACATCTGACCATCAACAGCATGTATGACCGGTCGAGATGCCATCAATGCTCCCAACATCAATCACTGAGTTCTACATTGACAAGGAGCTGCAAGAGTCTGATTGGGGCTTCATCAAGACGATGTTGCCCAATCTACAGACACTTGGAATGCTCAACTCCCAGGTCAACATCACCGCCGACATTTGGCCAACGAGTGGTATCAAAAGGTTGTCAGTGAGAGATAGACATGGCTCGATTGAGACTCGGGTCTTGGCACAACTCTCTAACTTTGATGGGGAGTTTGACCTTATATCCATCAGGAGCATTGACGCCAATACCATTCTATTCATTAGCAAGGATATTAATGATATGAGTGGATTCGTCAACATTGACAAATACACTCACTACAAACTAGACTTAAGGATACTATCCTAACAGTAACAACAACAACAAAGTACAATGCTACAACAACTTCCATAACTACATCCACAACAACCTGAACAACTTCCAAAATTACAGCAACATCCTCCACAACAACTTCCAAACTATGGCAACAACCTCCACAACAACTTCCACAACAGCCTCCACACCATCCACAAGGAGTCATTTACAAGGGGTGGCGACAAGGTCTCCAATAGGAATCGCATTAATGTTCCATTTTATTGTATATATCCTTGATATCATGAATGCCTTTCGAATGCGTCTCGACACAACGATGATGCACCAACAATGTTCAACACATACGTTTGATACACCAACAGATTCAGTACATCTACAGGAATCGATCTATATATAATATGTGACTGTTGAACCTATTCTTACTAAGTACAGCTTGCAGTGACATCTTTTCGCATCATTGACATTCAGCACCAGATCCTACCAACCAGAGTACGGAATCCGGTCGGTACGGTTACGGTTTGAGGAAAATCTCCCGGTCGGTAGACCGGGAAAAATTTTTTGATTGAATACCGGTTTAGACTCGGTTTTGATCTTGTCTTCGGTATCCATTTTTTGATCTGGTCCGGTTCCGGTGCGGTTGGCAAAGTCACCGGTTGATAGTATTCGGTCGAAAAGGGTCTCGGTCGTAACCGTACCACCGGATTCCGTACTCTGACCGAGATGATACAGGAGCTAGATGAACTCTCGCCAAAGACTACCCGTTCCACAAAGACCACTCGTTCCACAAAGACCACTCGTTCCACACAGCCAGCACCTGCTCCGCAACTGCCCGGTGATGTGATTAATTCAAAGAGGTACTTGGCATTTATGAGTTTCAAAGTGAGCGAGATGAAGGCCTTTGCTCAAGGCAAGATCTTGTCCTTTCGAAAAGTGATGAACTCAAAGCTCAATTATGCTACAGACTATATCTGAAAGAAGATATAGCGGCGCCTACCAAATAAATATATGTTGACCACTATTAATAATTAATTAATTAATTATTAAGTTAATGCCAAAGTGATTGATTGAGTGAGCCTCGGTGATTGAGAGGAGTATGGGTTTATGATTTGGCGGGAACTATTCAGTTGAATCCATTGTATGTAGGATGATCAATCCTTCACAGAAGAAGAGGCCATTCCTACAAAGAAGAAGTCATCAGCGTGAACCCACCTTGGTTGGCTTGAGCGCCTTTGGTTGCTTGGGCACAGTTTTCCTCTCCACAACAGTCTCACTGTCAGTTGACGTTGTGCCTTGACGCAGCAGATGGGATGGTACGAAGGAGGGTTTGACAACACCATTCTCGATCTTGAACAAGAAGCGGTACTCCTCTGAGATGAAGAAGTTGCATCCTCCCCAAGTCGTTTGGTTATTGGTCTTGTCAGGCTCATTCTGTAGATCGAGATTGAATGAGTCACGATTTATAAATGCATTGGGATCGAGCCCATCTTGCTCCATCTCGACGCCACTATTGTCGACATCTGCTCTCGGGTAAACAAAGAGAGTTTGGTGATATCTCCTCTTTGACTGGTTGGGGTTGGTGGACTCGACCCGAGACTTGAACTCTTCGGTCTTCCGGTCAATGACATGTTTGATCTGAAGGGATGAGGGTGACTCAACGTTGGACTCCTCCGAGCTGAAGTAGTCCTTGAGCATCCTTGTGACCAGGCTGAACCAAATGTCACAGTCCGCTTTACCATGATTGGGGCAAAGAAGTCGAGAGTGATGTTTACGTTGTACTCTAAGCACTTGTTCTCCATCACCTGTAGCAGCTCATAGCACTTGAAGGTAGGTCCGTTGTCTGACCAGAAGTCTAGGTGTTCGATGCCACATCTGGAAAGAGTGGCCTTGATGGGGATATAAGTGGAGTGCTTGCTCTGATCAACGAAGCACTCAAAGAACTCCTTGGACTTGAACATATGCTCCAAGCATATCATCGCGTGTTTGTGTGTCTTGTCCAATATGTTGGACAGGAAACTAGCCATGTGATAATGATTGATTGATCGAGTGAATGATTGTACAATGATTCAACGATTGATTGAAAGGAATGAACGATTGAATGGAATGAATGAATGATTGAATGAATGATGGAATCATAGGTTAGTGACACGTAGTTTATGAGGGGCAATCTATTACATACCTAAAAGTGTGCCTCATGATGTTGCCATCAACATTATAGATCATGACGATGGAGAAAAAGGATCTGGTGACTGCATCATAGAACTTCTTGGACGTCATTGTCTGGGCCTGGTTAATGTTGATATTCTCCTTGAAGTCCCATACCAGGAGGATCTCCCCAGCCTTCAAGTCTCTCTTGGCAGCCCGAAAGGATTCCCTTCTTGATTCATGAAGTAGCTTGTGTTGAGCAAGGGCTTCACTATACCCTGGTCGATCGATTAGCTTCTCCCACTCAACACAGTTCGGGCACATATCAGTCTTGACCATGGCCCTCTTGTAGTGCTTCTCCACATATTGTTTAAAGGTGTTGAAGGCCAAAGGTGGTCCTGGTTTGGTGTCCTTCTTTGAACCGCTCGGTTGGCATGGGCAGGTGCTGGTGTGGCCTGGAGGGGCGTTGCATCGTCTTGGCATGCTGACTGATTGCCAACCTGTGCAGGAGTATGATCCTTGGAGGGATGGACGTGATTGTTGTGTATACTTGGGTCAATATAAAAGAATGTGTACTCATACTCATCGAGCGTAGCTAGTAGGTGATTGCCTTTGTTCTCACCAGTATGTGCACCAATGATATGCTACATATCAATTAGCACCTCCTTTGACACAAACTCCTGCGATACATAATGTAACTTTACTCCAAGGAATGCCATGGAGTATGTCGACGTTCACCCATCAAACGATACAGGCCAAGATATGTTAGTACACAATATATTTGCTAATTGGACTGCTCTATTTATTCATACGAAACAGACTTGTGTGTCTTGTTGAAATAGTATGTAAATTTAAAATGGGTATTCATTCGATTGTGAGGTGAATCTTTCCTCCAGAGTCCCTTGGTCTGAATTCAATAGGTTTGGTTGGGAGATGATATTAATAGTAATATTATTGATAATGATAATTAAGTAGTAATTTTAATTTAGTTCAGTATAATATTAAAGGAAATATAAGTATAGATTATTTAAATTAAAAAAATTTGTTGGATTTTGAAATGGATACTAAAATGTAATTCATAGCTTTTAAATTAATATTTTAATTTCAGTTAATTACAATTATAATAATAATAATAAGTTCCTGACCAATAATTTTATTAATATGACCTATCAAACAAGTCAATATTGTTACCCATTTGTTAATATTATAATTGGGAAATTAAAATAACATCAATTAAATGGTTCTGATCATAAACATGTGAGCATTGTTGTTATTGGATTAGTAAGTTATTAATTATTATTATTATTATTATTATTATGTGCACATTGTGTTATCTGAATGATTGTCCCAAATGTAGAGATTATGATCTTTCAATAATCCATCGGAGAGTTGGTAGCCAATTCGATGGAGGAACCACCTTGTAGGTGTAAAGTCATCTTCTAGATCATTCTTGTTGAAGGGGTCACTTTTAAGCCAGACATAATAATAATCATCATCATCATCATCATCGTCATCATCATCATCATCGTCATCATCATAATCATCGTCATCATCCTCGGCATCAGAGTTGTCTTGATTATCTGTTGTCATACGAGTATTCGATCCACCTAGGTGGCGCAGGATCTCATTGTCATCCTTGGTGCCAAAGAACCATTGAAGTGTCTCTAAGGTGCCGCAATTTCGAATGATCCTCCTGCCAAACTCCATACGATCCTTGATTATTACTGGACTCTGTTCAAACATGAACTGGAGGATGGCAATGTTGTTTGTATAGATGGCATAGTTAACACWTTTAAAATCGAATAGATATTCGGTGCCCATGACATTGTCCTCAAAGATGGTCTTGAATAAWTCCMATCGATGTTGYTTAATGGCTGTGAGTAGGAACCCTTGTATTACATCACTGTATTCCATCTTTGGYCGCATTGTCATKGCYATTTCCCTGATCTGCWTGTCATTGTGGTGTGTGAAGATGCCATCCAAGAATATAATGGCTGGACTATTATTGGTCACCACSMGCCAGTCCAACTTGATAATATATCTCAATGATGTCTGAGATGAAATGGGACCGTTCAGCAGTTTGTTGGCAACTGACACTTGTCCACATTGCCATGCCATGCCAACCAATCGGATAATCATTTCTGGCTCATTTTTGATGTGACCGATCAGGTGATCGATGAGTGGGATGTCGCCCAATCGGACTGCGGTGTCCAGTGTCTCTTGAACAAATCGTTTGGAATGAATGGTGCCACCAGTGTCCAAAGAGCAGAGGCCCTTGAACTGCTGGAGCGTAATCACAGCAGGCTTGACATGATTCAGTACCTTGCTGAGGGCCAGAAGCTTATCGCCAGATGAGACAATAATGATTTCGTCTTCCTTCCCGAAACCTTCCACACTGACAAGGGCAGAAAGGTGACGGACAATGGCATCACTATCTTGATCATCTCTACGAAGTGCAGCAATAAGTCCCATCGTGAGTGCCTTTCTCGAGTCCTCCTTGGGTGTTGATAGAATAGATTGGGTGGCGGCGAGGATCAGCTCGAGAGAGCCATGTGTTGCCAATGCCTCGAACTGCTCACCGATATAAAGACCAATCTCGTACATGAAGTATTCAATGAGATCCACTCGCTTCAACTGTACAAAGAGTTTGGTGACGTACATGAAGAGCTCGACATAATATTCTTCCTTTGATGAGAATTGATGGGTGATGATCTGAGCCAACAATAGTGTGTCAATGATCTGTTTCCTGTCCTGTGCATGGCATTGTGGAGCTGGCGACAGAGCATCAACCACTAGAGTGATCTTGTCCATCATAATATCGATATCCAAACCAGCTCGTCTTGCCAGTATCACAGTGCTCTCGATGTGCGAAGTGAGCGAGGTCGACCAATCAACTTGATATTCCAGGTGGTCATTCAGGTAGCCAATGGCCTTGGTTGGGTCGGCCGTCTGCAATGCACCATCTTTCAAAGTGATCTGATCAAACTTATCAAACGGCACGACCATGGTTTTGTTGAGCACCTTTCTCAGTTGTTGCAATTTGTTCCAGAGTAGCTCATCTTCAGAATACGCAACAATCACCAGTATATCAATCAATGCTCTCCAATGACTTCTGACTTGATTGCCGTTGTCCACCTTTCTTGATAAGTGCTCTGTATTGCAACGGACCTCAAGTAGACCAACCATAATCTCGCGCCACACGCTTTGATCGATGTCACTTCTGAAGCGATTCTTGGTCCATAGAAAGAGAGTCTTGATGGTTACCGGGAGTGTGACGGGTGAGGTCTGAGAGATGAGTATTCGCAAGGCATTATAGTTGGCACCAATGACAGCGTGTTGAAGCAGCGAGGGGCTGATGAACATATGTTGCCATCGTCGATACACTGATGAGAAGATGGTTTCATCAGTCACGTATTGACACACTACAACTATATCCTTGTAACTTCTCATTTGAATTAATGGATTGTTGGTTGAATGTTGTTGGTATTGTTGTTGGCGTAGCTTGTAATAGAGCAATGATTGATGACCATTGCGACAGATGTCCTCGACAGATATCCATTGTTTGTATGGCTTTGATAGGATGTATCTTGCCTTGTCGCCATCTTTTGACACACAATCATAAGTACAATGTATGTGCAGGTGTCCCTTTACTTGTCCAAACAGATATGTGTTGTGTAGAACTGACTTAAACAACTCGTTCATCATGTATTCTTGTAATTGTTGTTGTAGTTGTAGTAAAATTTGTTTGAATGATTGATTGATGTTTGATTAATTGTTGGTTAATTAGATAGTATATGATCTATAGAACAACAATATTATCTGTTGGTTAATTAGATTGGGAATTTAAATTAATGAATCACCTCTACAACTATCTCAGACCTGTAACTTTCATTATTCATGCACAAACATTCCCCACAGAGAAATTACCCACACCAGCATCCACTCAATCAACACAACTAGTCGGCGACGATCGTCACAATACTGACAATCGACTTACACAGTCCCTGTATCATCTAACAATCATACCACAACCAACACAGTTCAATCGTCATTGTAACGTGGTAACGGTGCAGGCCTGGCAGCGACAGACAACAGCAACAATAGTCGGTGGCAACCAACAAGTACGACGACATCGCGACCCTCCATGCGACTACAGACGTCGCTGAACGTGCATGATGGTTACGACCCACGACGGGTATGAGTCATAGTCCATGAACACGACGATCACGACCTGACCATAACCATGACCATGACCTTGACTATGACCATGACCATGACAACGACCATGTCCTGACGATTGCAACTACCACTTTTTGGCGTCTTAACCAATTCAACAATGCTATTGACAACGAAGGCGCCAGCAGCAGCAGGCATTGGAGCTACATCACAACTCGAAGCCGATCCAAACTGACAACTGGAGTTGTGGACTGATGACCATTTACTTTGCCCAGTATGTTGCTCGAGCATTGGRACAGGACATCAAGTAGCAGCAGAACAAGCAGCAAACAAGTGGATGCAATCATCAGCGAACTGGAGGATGCTCAACCAAGTCACATAATCAATACAGTTGTGGACAGACACCTGACGACCTTCTTGGACAACCACATTAACAATGGCTCCATTTATGACACACCAGCAAGAGTTGATACACACCGACCAACGAAGAAGAGGATGGCTCCGTCCTCCACAAAGAGAACGCAGCAGGCGAATAACAAGAAGTTCGGTTGACAACCAAATCCAACACACCAGAGACAACTCCACCTGTAGATCAAAGAGCAGCGTGAGTGAACTGAAGCAGCATCAGTCAGCAACCAAAAGAAAGGCATCATTGCCATCAACGACAACAACAACAACAACAACTGCTACACAGAACAAGAAGCCCAAGACAACGACCACAACGACAACTGCTGTTGCACAGACCAAGAAGCACAAGACATCAACGACAACAACAACAACAACAACAACAACTGCTAAGACCAAGAAGCACAAGACAACAACCACATCTTCGCCATCCAACATGCCATTCAACTTGACAACCAAACAACATCGATGATCAGAAGCATCAGCAGTCAGAGAGGATAGCTCGCAATCATCAATAAATCCAACAACCTCTGTTTATAACAACAACACAACTGGTTGATGCTGCCAACATAAGTGAGATATAGTGTCATGTGTCTTCAATGTCACTGTTATTGCATCGATGTGCTCACTTCTATACGCTTGTTGGTCGATTGATTGATTGATTGATTGATGTTGAAAACATACATGTCTGAAACAGACTTGATGATTTAATTGATAGCTCGTGAACATTGTTTGATCGATCTGTCTAGGGTCCCAAGCAAGTTCTGAACAATTATACCTGTCGATCATCTGTCCTCAATGAGGTGAGGTAGACCTGCGCACCACCTGTGTACGCTTGAAGACCATGAACTGAGCTGAGATGTCTTCATTGTCACTACTATCGATTGATAAACCAATGATGTAAATCTCATCCTCCATATTGATGATGTTGATGAGTTTGATCATTGAATGATGCATACCATTACACTTGATATTACATTATAACTTGTTTAAACTCTGTATCTGTATAATGAGACACTTTAAATTGATGTGAGAATAATACTACTGTCTGGCATAGGCAAGGGTGTCACGGACTTTGGCGAGGAGATTGTCCATTGACTGGGTGGGTTGGTTGTTTGCCAATTGGAGTTGTCTGCCTTCTTTGTAGGGGAACCATGCCTGGAGATGGTGAAGTATTGCAATCATCGCATCTGTATCGACGTGCTCCTCCTACTGAGTGTTTCAAGTCACTGATTGGCACTTGCACATGCTCCTTGCAGTGTTCAATGTTCTTGCAACCGCGATGTACTGTTTTCTCGTGCCTCACCAAGTTGTCGTGCCTGCCCTTAAATCTGCAACCATCTGGCCGCAGTGATGCGTCTTCTTCGTCATTCTCAGTCGCTACTCTGACTGCTCTGTCATGAGTTTATTTTTCGGTGTGTAGTGTGCTGGTCTGGATGGCTGGGTTGCAGGATAGTTCATTTGGGTTGTTTTGTAGTCCAGAATCGTTGCAGAAAGTGAGATGGGCAGGAAAATGTTGTGTTTGGTGTTGTCCCTTATTTTCAAAATAGTTGTTCTTATTGTCAATTATAAGTAATTATAAGTATAAGTATAAGTAGATGTATGTCTTTTATTTATTCTTTATTGTAGCAGTAGTAGCCTTCAAATTGTATTTTGGCAATGAAATGAAGCGAAAGAGTGACACTGTCAAAGAGATCGATCTTAGTGAGAGAGTAGTGATCATCACTGGAGCCAATGCTGGTCTTGGCAAGGAGATCGCTTTAAGATTGGCGCGACGAGGTGCGCACATCATAATGGCTTGTCGAACAGAGTCCAAAGCAAACCAAGCCATACAGGAGCTGATCAAAGCTACAGGCAACACAAAGATAGAGTTTATGCAGCTAGACCTGCTCTCGCTCGATTCTGTTGTGTCCTTTGCCGCTGCTTTTAGACAGAGATCACTTCCATGTCACATCCTTGTAAACAATGCAGGAATAATGTGGCTCACAGAGGACTCTGTGAACCAACCACCTCTCACAACACAGCCCGACAACTCTGTATTCAACACCCAGTTCTTAGCAAACTACATCGGACACTTACTACTCACGCTGTCCTTGTTTGACATCCTAATGAAGTCGTCATCGAGCATTCTTAATGTTTCAAGTTCAGTTCACAACCTGTCATCACTCAACCTCGACAACCTCACTGGAAATCACTCTCAGACCTTCATTACTTACTGCCAGAGCAAGCTTTGCCAAATCTACAACACATACGAGCTTCAGAGACGCATTGATCAGTACAGCGCCGATCATCCAGAAGAGCCCAAGTGTGTAGTGAACGCAGTGCATCCTGGAATCTTTGCCAGTGAAATCGTCAGTCTCCCTTGGCCCCTCAAAGGACTCTACCATACCGTCTTCAAGTCGGCGGCCTACTGCTCAGAGTACATTGTAGAATGTCTCGTCTCCCAACAGCTTCAAGGAATTGGAGGGAGGTACTTTGATCATGGCCGTCAAACCAAGTCATCACGTGCCTCCTATGATACTGCTGTCTCATCCCAATTGTTCCAAAGGACAATAGAACTCATCTCTACTCGTCTGCCATCCAATTGCAATCCATTGTCACCATCTGGTTCTTGGTTGTAGGTTGAACCAATACATACTCTTTTGATTGATTTGTTTTTTTTTTGGAAGCACATTCAAATTTGAATTTCTCCCGCCTGGATTGTTCAACAGATAAATAAATAGAGTGTTGTTATCCAACTTTGAGTTTAGAGTGAACAATCATTAATTCTCCAATACTATTACAACAACATACAAATAAATATTCAAAATGAAGATAGGAGAAAAGAGAAAGAAGTCAAAATATAACAAGCAATTAAAGAAAAGGAAGAGAGACATACAACAGATTAACATTACCTACAAACCATTGTTCCCAATCAGTGTATGTTCTTTCCTTGATCAATGTAAGAGTATTGTACAAATACCGTTCCAAAAGGCTGCATGGGAGAATGTATGTATCCAACAAAGTGTCGACAATATCTTCGTAACATCCGTTAACATACAATGTTATTACTAGCTGTTAACATTCTTCAAGTCTCTGTGCTATGGTTATGGATTCCAAGATGATGATCTCCCCTCTGAACAACAACATACCATTCATTTGCCAACACAAACACCATCAATTATTATACACAATCATGATGTGACTGCAATCAGAAGACTAGAGACCAAGATTGGCCAATTGGAAAAGGAGTTGCTTCGCATCAAGACTGAACAGAACCAATTGTATAGGAACAACTTGGTTCAGTACAATGAGTTATTGAAACAGGTGATCAAAGCATCGCAAATCGTACAGGATCATGTCCAAGGTATGTCGTTCACTTTGAGAATGCATTTACATACTCCAAACAACTAATCATAAAGTTAACTTCACACAGGATCGACTGTTCAAGCGCCAGCCCCTCCTCCCCCACCACCACCTCCTCCTCCCCCTCCTCCACTAACAAAGGTAGCTCCCCAAGTGGTATCACCTTCCTCCTCTCTTTTGGTATCAAAGAAGAAGTCCACTGTTGGTGCAGCACAGTTGCAGGTGTCAGTGGCTGACATTACCGGAGTAAAGCTTCGCAAGACCAACTCTACCTTGTTGAGATCCACAGATATCAAGTCACCGAGCAAACAAGGAATGACTCCAAAGAAGCACTCTCCTGCAAAGAAATCAACTCCACTCAAGGACATTACAAACAGTAGCAACAACATAACACCCAAAAGCCGCTCAAAGTTATCAACTATGTGCAAGTCACCATTAACTCCAGCATCTCCTCTAACAATCTCGACTCTTAGATAAATAAAACTCCTAAACCTCATGTACATCTTTATTGTTGTTGTTGTACGCCATTTGTTGTTGACTTTGGTATAACAAAACTAGAGAGTCTACTCATTCTCTTGGTAATTGTAAAATGAATGGGCAGAACTGAGCATCGATTGGGATATCTTGGCGAAACGGTAAGGTAAGACAAGGAATTGTAGCTTCTTGAGAGAGTGCGAATGAAATCATTGGGATTCAATGGATCTAGTGATGACTTGGTGGCCAAGTTGGATACAATTGAGAGCATGTAGACGGTGGGCCACTCATTCTTCTTCTCAAAGGCAGAGAGCGATTGGGGTGGAGATGTAACAATGAAAGAGGAGGCCAATGGTAGAGGGTTATTCAGATGGTAGGAATAGATGAATGGAGACCTTGGAAAGATTGCGTAGGACTGTCCCTTGATCGAGTTGACTGGTGCAACCAGATTGTCAAATGTCACATGAGTATCTAAAGTGTGGATTATGTGATTAGTTTCTGTGTTACACCCAGATCTTTGTCTGTCTGACTAACAAATATTTACCTTGTAGTTGATCCGATGAGAACACTTGTAGATGAGGATGCATTGTGAGGTTCACCAATAGTACGTGCTCAATTAAAAGTCGATCACTTAGTATTGATGATGTCAGACGTTGCCAATCGTTTAGCTCATCCTTTGATATTATGCCAAACTTTGCAATGACCAGCTTGGATGTCATACCACCAGGTACCAATAGGAGATTGATGACATTGCTGATGAAGGTCCAAGCAGAGGATAAAGTTTCTCGCACCATTAGTTCTTCGTTGTTGGACATCATTGTTTGCAACAACTTGTTCTCGAGCAATTCGCCTCGCTCATCAGTTATCGTGCAAGCTAGCCACCTATTGCTATCCGATAGCATATAGGACACATGAATGGTGTTCAGAGAGTCCTGTTGAAGCTTTTGTTGCTGCTTCTGTTGGGACAGGATGAACAATGGCTCGTAGACCTTATCGGCAAATCGCATGCTCCAGTTGCAAAAGATCGACGTGAGTCCAGAGCCAAGAGGTGCCGAGTGGAGCATGGATGAGATGGTCGAGACACGGCGGCACTTGCTAAAGACAGAGAAAGCAATCTCCTTTGTGATGGGGGTAGTTTGTGAATCGTCCAGAAACAATTGTTCGATGGGCACTGACTGGATGGTGATGTTCAACGCTTCATTGTTGAATGTTTCCCTCATGATGGCCTTGAAACAAGATTGAATAAACAAGAGTGACTCTCGTTGACTGGTTAATGTGCTACTGTTGTCATTGGTAGTCTGATCAAACTGAGAGCTGTCTGTAAATGGATTGACAATGTACAAAACAATGCTGTTGTTCTCGTTATACTGCAACGCCAGTTCTTTAAGATGATCACCTAAACAAAATAATAATAATTGAACAATCCAAAGGTCAGTACTGTTATGTCTTTGTGGCTTTGTCCACCAAGTACTTACAGAGCTTAGAGCATGCACCAAGATAACTGGCCATTGTCTGTTGGATGACGTCGTTTGGTTTGGAATTGGCAGCACTGGTCGGTTGAGGTATATAATAAACACCTTGTGGGAAAAGGGAGGAGTTGGATGTGCAGTTGATCTGGATGTTTGTTGGGGTAATAGTCTGTTGTTGTTGTTGTTGTTGTTGAGGTTTGTTTGGGTACTGTTGGGGTGGAGGTAGTGTAACTGGTACCTGCTGTGTTGTTGTGAAGTGTTGGTGATGGCCAAGATGATTGACCTCGTATATACAACTGATGTCTGAGAAGAAGGACGGGACACTGAGCCGCAGAACCTGTGTGTCGGGGCATAATACATAGTAGGTGATATTCTTCTTTGGTGAGTAAGGTTCTATCAGGGCCTTGTCCCAATGTTTGATGATTGTGGTTGGTGACTCCATCCACTCGTCCTTAAATCCAACAACCAACTTGGGTGCGGGCAACCATTCGACCTCAGAGAACACATCTCTATCATTCAGTTGCAGCGAGTTGTGACGGGTGGTTTTGGAGAATAGTTGGGAAACGATTGATGAGAAGCTGAACAGGCAACGGGCTGCAAAGTCAACGAGGGCTGGTTGGGACATTGGGTAAAGGGCTGTATACACTGACTCTGAAATGATCTCCTCGGTCAACTGAAGGTGTTGTGGTGCTGTGTTGAAAATGCCTCCACCAGAAGAAATGAATGACCTGGTCCACTCTTGAAATAGTGTCTCTGCTGTTTGTTTGACCAAGGGAGAGTGTTCAATTGACTGACCAAGATGACTGTCATAGTTTGTTAGAGCAAATTGTTGGACAACGTAGGCAAAGTCTTGACAATCATCAGAGTTTAGAGACTTTTCAAAGCTGAAGGGTACCATTCTGGAGGGCTGCTGGTTGCCAAGTGTGTCCATGTAGGAGACTGGCCCAGTCTCAACAGGAGTATCCACAAGCATGTGATCGCCATTCATACCCTCGATAGCGACGGTGACATTTGGTGTCGTGGATGATGACGCCAGTGTTGGGGTCTTTGATTGTAGTATTCCAGTGGAAATATCATTTGTTGATGATTGAATGTTTGTTGGGTTTTGATGTTGTTGCTGTTCTTGTAGTTGTTGTTGCTGTTGTTGTTGCTGCTGCTGTTGTTGTTGTTGTTTTTGTTGATTGTTTGTATGGAGTAACTTGGCGTTGGTGATACCTGATCCAGTGGAGGTGTGGACATATGGAGTGTATCGAACATTCTGCATATTGGAAGGGAGTGAACGTGAAATGGGAACGTAGGAATATTCAAACTTGGTTTGATATGGATGGGATGTCTCGTCGAATGGTTTGTACGACGGAGGACAATAATATGGCACCTTGCTTTTCCCAAAGAGGTTGGAGTTTGACTGTTGATCGCTGATTTTGGACACAGTGAGTGCACTGTACACTGATGCCAGACCCTCCATGCTCTCATCGATAGAGTTGTGGAGTAGATCGCTGCTGTGATTGATTTGTTGCATGTACTGTGACAGGGACGAAGAAGATGTACCCTCGGGTGTGAACTGAATCGACGAGATCGATTTGGGATTGCTCCCACCAGACATGAGCATTTGTGATGCTGAGTTCTCGCTGCCACTCCCAATGATAGTATCTCTGTCATTGTGCACATGATGTAAACTATGGGTACCACCACTTCCATACAGATCGGTCGGAATGTCGGGCATCGTGGGAATGTTGCTCTGGCTAAGTGAAGGTGCCTTGTAGGGAACAAGAAATGCCGGGTTCAGCTGGATGTTCTGATCCAAAGAGAATGCACTGCCCATCATGGTAGGTACCTGGCCTGTTGTCGAAGGTATATTGATTGGATTCGAGTGGTTTGTTGTCGCTATTGATGGATTCGATTTGTTTAAACTTGTCATTGGTTGTTGTTGTTGTTGTTGTTGTTGCTGCTGATGTTGATGTTGGTTTTGTTGCGGTGGCATTTGTTGTCCTTTTGGTAGGGATGAAAAATCGGGATTCGGTTGATCTTGTACAATACCCTGCTTGTTCACAACTGCAGAGAATGGTTGTAAACGTGGATTGTCTGAATTGATTGGAGCTGTTGTGAACATTGATGGTGGTGGTGGTCCCATCTGAGCTTGAACTGGCTGTCCTTGCTTAGTAGATATGTGATTGAGACCTGGAACAAATGCATCGCTGGGTACCAGATGTGACTGATTGTTGACCTGTGAGCCCACTCTATGGCCAGAGTTTGGGGAGTAGTGTTTGGTCCATGATTCTAGGTCGATATCAGTGTCAGAGAGATGCATGAGATCATCGTCCTTCTTTGTGAAAGATAATGAGTTGATATCACCAAGAGCATCGGAACCAAAGAGGTCAATTGAACCGGATCCCAAAAATGAGCGTTGTTGTTGTTGTTGTTGTTGTTGTTGTTGGTGTTGGTTCATGGGGGGATGTTGTTGAGTCGGTTGAGCTTGATGTTGTCGGATCTCTGTTGTCGTCGTTGCTGTTGTCGCAGTGGAAGTGGTTGTGGTGTTGATAAGTGTGGATGCGACAGGCTTGCTTGTGCCACTCATCAAGATTTCCTCATCCTCTTTCTTTCTCTTTGTGCTTCTGCTGGTTTGTTTCTTGCTTTGAGATGGCTTTGATGATCGTTTGCCCTTGGTGTCGTTTGACTCAACAGTGGGTGTAGGTGACGACTGTTCATCAGTGTGCACCATGGGAGATGTGGCTGGTGACTTGGGAGAGTTGACAAATGGTGAGTGGAGTCCACCACCGGCAACACTCTGACCAGGGGAAGATGGGAAAGGTGAGTTCGAGGGTGAGAACATGGGTCTGCTCTCAGAGATGCTTAACTGGGCCGTTGGTTCCTTTGAGAAGATGAATGGGTGTTGGTAGGACCAATAGTCGACTGCCCGCCCAGATGTGTCCTTGGTGTTGTGAGAAAGTTGAGGTGACTGCTTTCTGAATAGATTCAATCCGTGCTCCAGTAGAGATAGTGCACTTTGATCATCACACTCCAGTCCATGCTCCTTCAGTTTATCATGGAGGTACTTGGCATCGCTGTCGGAAGTGTAGGGACAGTATAGATAAAGAAGGTCTGTGGAGAAGCGGATACCATTCTTTGAAAGTGCGGGCAAAGAAACAAGAATGCCCTCGATGTTAGACCTATGAGTGGTGATACCAAACAGCTCCAAATATTTTGGATTTGAGAATGGTGTCCTGGTACGAAGAGGACCGTTGTCATTGAACAATTGTTTCCATTGATGTGTGGGCAACACAAAGGGATCAATTGACAGGGCCACTCCTCTCTGAGGAGGAGGAACGTCCCTCAATGCCACACTCTCTCTCTCCTTTGTGTACGCAATGAAACAGTTTGGTGATGTAATGACTTGAAAAGGATTTTTTTTGTTAGAGTAAGGGACCAAAGACATAGTCGTCTGTTTAGACTTACTGGGGATGTTTGTAAGGTCAATCTGCCTAGAGTCATGGTGGTGGTGGATACACTGGACTCTTTTTCTCTCTACAAACATATGGAACAATATGGATCTGTTGGAAAAGAAGAATGTAAATGTGTACGAAGGCTCGCTCAGCTCATCATTGTTTCTGAAGAAGGTGTGTCAGCAAGTAGTAGTAGTAGGATGATCGTAGACATTAGTTTGTTACATACGAGCTCTTTAGATCCTCAAAGAAATGATCGGTTGGCATCTTTCTCTCTGACTTCTTGCTGATGAATGAGTTTCCTAATCTTAGAAATGCATTGGACTGCACTAGTTGGCTGGGAGTATTATTTTGTTGGTTAGATTGATATATCTGTGTTGATGATGACGACAGCGATGACGACTACTTACTGCTCGACCAAATTGAACAATGATCTAAGCAACATGGTGGTCACCGCTGGACTTTGGTTGGGATCAGATGTCTCCCATCGACCAGTATCAAACTCTAGAGTTATGAGGTTCATCTTGATATTAGAATGTTTGGCTGTACATCACTAATGATTGAGTTGAGTTAATCACCTACTCTGTGTTTGCAAGAATACATTGTTGTTGATGTGTAAATGAAGGTTGTTGTTGATATCGAATATCCACAGATCAATGGTGTCTGTAGCTGCAGGTGATCCTGATGTCGTTGAGTCAATCATCATTGATGATGATCCCGATGCAATACTCATATCTATGAGTGGCGATGATGGTTGTTGTTGTTGGATATATTGGATGTTGGACGATGAAGTCGATGATGATACGATGATTGGTGAATGTGATGGTGAGGAGGGCACTCCATTGCCAGACTTAATGCTCTTTGCCATGGTCATAGGAACAGATTTGTTGCTTGTTGTGACTCCACTTAATGTTGTTGTTGTTGGAGAACCTGTACTCGTCGTCGTCGTCGTTGTTGATGGGATCTTTGAAGAGGATGAGTTGAGTGGCGGGGAAGAGGACATTGACGAGATTGACGCTGTCGATAGATTGAGGTTTGATCGACCATTCTGATGTGACACTATTGCTGCTGCTGCTGCTGATTGACTCTGGGGTGCGGTTGTCTTTACCCAGACACAAGGTATCTTTGCCTCTATCAACTTCAAATATGAGCTAAAGATTGGCTCATCTATGATCGTGTTGCTGTTGTTGTTGCTGTTGTTGATGCTATTTACTGGTGTCCTATATCGTCTCCATTCCACTTCTTGTATGCCCTGTTACAAGTTGTTAGCATACATATCTGATTGATAATGCTAATGATGGCGATAATTACAGTATTGAATATGTTTGAGTATAGGGAGCTTGAAGCCAACGACTTTGTTGGTATGTCACCTAGAAGTGGTGCACTAGTGTCTGATGAAGTCGCCATCGATTATCTGTATTCATGTATCTAACTGTTGTTTCACCTTCGGATCATTGTTTGTGTGTGTGTGTTCATTCTTCCAAAACAAACCTTAATTTTGATTAATTGAACTTCAAACTTATGAAATTAATTAAAAAAAATTATATAATAATTATTATTAACTTACAAACATATATAGATATATCTCTTTCATTAATAAAGGATCATATGAATAGTTTGTTATATTATTACTATGTCTCTAGACTTCAATTTCATTGAAAAAAAGATATTTTTGATTTTGATTTTGTCTTTTTCAAGACTGTTGAACAAAAAAAATCATCACTAGTCCACAACACTCTAGAATCAGTCAAACAAAGATACAAACAAATACAACAACAACAGCTCATACGATGTCATCCGATGATGTAATAGTACAAACCAACTCTGCTTCGATTATTGAGAAAGAAAAGAGTCCAAAAAGGGCTACTTTCTCAATCAGTGTGGACAACGACGACAATGATGAGCATAACAACTATAGCAATGACTACGTCGACGACGACGACGACAATGATGATGATCAATCATCAGAGGATACAACGAGCAATGCGAGTGACTCTGTCACGACGCCAACTAAATCCACTGGCGGCGTAAACAACGATATATGTATTAATAGCAGTGTACAACTAAGCGTCGAGAATGGAACCACCGCCGAGTATGGTAGTCCAAAGACAAACGGTGGTGGTATCACCCGATCCAGTCCCCTCGACCGTAAGAAACAACTGCAACAGACTTCAAACATCACCCAAGAGAGTATCAGATCTTCTATTCCCGATGATATCTGGTGCAAGATTCAACAATGGACTGTAAAGTTTGCCTTTATCACAAAGGGTGCCAAACTCATTTCGACATCCAAGCAACACAAGTTCAAGTCACCAGTGACTATCACTGAGGCACTGGCATTCTTGGGTAAAGTATATGCTTCAAATTAGCTCTGTTGACAACAATAATCCATGCTAATATTACATCCTTTTGGACTTTTAGCGGAATCATCTGTAAAGGATTCTACTTTGGTCTTCTCAAACGACAACTCACTAATCATTTCAGATGGTGTGTTTAGCGACTTGGATCTACTTGATAGCGATGATGATGAATGAAAGTCTCTCTTTTTGGTCTTCATATCCAGAACTTGTTTGTATAATATTGATTCCACACGGAAGGAGTTATTCCAGTTAATATTATTTAATTTGCATTGTGTGGAGTCTGATCTCTAACGGAGTTTGTTTCCGTCAGAAACAAGTTGTTCTTTCTTCTCATCATTACTTCCATTTTCCTTCTCTTTGGCTGTGAGGAATCTTCCACCATTGCCTCTCTGTCTCCTCATTGCATGTTGATGCCTACTCTCATGTTGGTATGGTTTTCTTACTTTGGACACTTTGCTCTCTGCCTCTATCTTTGCCCTAGCTTCTCGTCTCTTCATTATTCTCGGGTATTGCTTGGCATTTACAAACAAAGGCTCTTCGACATCATTAAACTGTTGTTGCTGGAGCAGCTGTTGTTGTGGCTATAAAGATTGGATCGATAGGTGATCAGTAAGACAACAACAACAACAACAATGTGGGTGAACCATATATATATATATATATATATATATATATATATATATATATATATATATATATATATCCGATGATCACTCACTATCTTTACAAATGACATCCTCCTGTCCTCTTCAGTAGACACAAGATTATCAGGTGAATAACTATACAATGGAACCATTATATCTGTGCCTGTTAACAATGATGATGTGGAGAGTGAAGCTAATGTTGGTCAAAACGGTCAACACACTCTACTCTACTCATCAAAAGGATCTTATATGTACCAACGTTATGGAGCAATGATTTATCATTGAACTGTTGCTGCTGCTGCTGCTGTTGTTGTGGTAATGTTGACGGGGAATGTGCTATATATGACATGGTTGTGTGTTTGTTGACTTCTTTCAAGTAGACACAATAGTCTTTTTGATCAATCTCAAATAGGTTTGTTGATTGATTCTGTATATATCAAAAGCTATCTAAAATGTAACAATCAAGCAATTATATATCTATCCATTACTTGTTGTCGTTGTTGTTGTTGTTGTTGTTGTTGTTGTTGTTGTTGTTGTTGTTGTTGTTGTTGTTTGCAACAATGCACTGTTTGTCTGCCAAACTACACACACCCCACACCAAACCCAAAGTTGTTGAAACATTCCTTTTATGGATAAGGTTGTTATTATCGTGTTGTTGGACTTTTCAATCATCTACTTGGAGAACCAGAGTTGGAAGTCATTCTCATTAGAGACAGATGCCACCTCGTTGGCAAAAGAGTCAGCGGGTGCCTCCTCTGTGGCGATCAATGGGTAAATGATTGCACTGAGGATGTACTCTTGGTTAGAGTCGATTGCTGTTTGGATCGCCTTGTCCTTGGTGTTGTACACCATCTTGATGGGATCGTCTGGCGAGAGTCCTGCCTTCTTTCTCAGACGCTGAACACGGTTGATCACCTCACGGGCGATTCCACGATTGATCAAATCCTGATCGATGGTCAAGTCGAGAACAGTGAGCACCTCATCGTTTCCTGATGGCTCAAATTGGTCGGTTGGGCCGTTGTACTTTCTGATGATCTTGATGTCCTCTGATGTGAGTAGGTGTCCACTGATCGTGATCTCACCAGTCTTTTGGAAGGAACGCAGCTCGTCATGAGTGAGCTTGGCGATCTTCTCAGAAACCTCCTTGATGGCAGTCTTGAGACGCTGACCCAAACGCTTGCGGTCGGGCTCAGCAATGATCGTGACAAGCTTCTCGTCGTTGGTGGGCACAACGCGCTCGACGTTCAACTCGTCGATGATATACTGCTTGAGGTTCTCGAGGTCGTCAAGGTACTGCTTGTTCTCCGAGATGATGATAAAGTCCTTCAATGGGTTCTTGATTGGCTTGGTGCGACGGTCGCGAGAGGCACGACCCAACTCAATGACCATTTGCATTCTGGACACAGCCTCCTCGATTCTTGGGTTGAAGGCTTCCTTGATTGGTTCTGGGTACATCTCAAAGTGGACAGAGCCCATTTGCTTGTCTGCTGGCTGAGACATCTTGAGGTTCTGGTACATGTGCTCCGACAGGAATGGTGTGAATGGAGCCATTGCAATGGACACCTTGAGCAAGATCTCATAGAGGATGTTTATAGAGTGCAGTGCGTCCTCCTCTCCCTGTGCGCCCTTGAATCTCTTACGGTTCAAACGGACGTACCAGTTGGTCAACTCCTCGATGAACTTGGTGAGACGGGGTACCACAGTGTACAGTCGGTAGGCAGCCATCTCCTCACGAACAAACATGATCAACGATTGGCAACTGGCAAGTATCCAGCGATCCATGATGTTTGTGGAGGCCAAGGCATTGTTAATGTCTGGAACGAATGGCTTTCCGGCAACCTTCTCGTGGCGCATAGCATTCTGCACCATGAAACGGTAGGCGTTGTACCATGGCAAAAAGACATCCTTCAGTATGTCACTGACACCCTTCTCTTGGAACTTGAGTGTGTCACCACGGACCACTGGCGAGCTGATGAGGTAGAGTCTGAGAGCATCAGAGCCATACTTCTCGATAATGTCCATTGGGTCGGGGTAGTTCTTCAAACGCTTGGACATCTTCTTGCCATCGGCAGCGAGCACCATTCCGTTGGCGATCAAGTTCTGGAAGGGTGGCTTGTCAAAGAGTGCGGTGGACAGGACCAACAATGTGTAGAACCATCCTCTGGTCTGATCGATTCCTTCGGCAATGAACTGTGCTGGGAAGATCCTCTCGAAACGATCCTTGTTCTCGAATGGATAGTGTTGTTGGGCGTATGGCATTGAGCCAGACTCGAACCAACAGTCAAACACCTCTTCGATACGCTTGAGTGTTCCCTTGCCTTGCTTCGATGGGATGGTGATGTGATCGATGGACTCTCTGTGCAGATCAGTGACACGGACACCAGACAACTCGGCAAGCTCGTCGATTGAGCCAATTGCGACGACCTCCTCTCCATCCTCACTGACCCACAGTGGAATTGGAGTGCCCCAGTAACGATTACGTGAGACGGCCCAATCGGTGGCGGACTTGAGCCAGTTGGCGAATCGCTTCTCCTTGACAAAGTCTGGCACCCAATAGGTGAGGTCGTTGTTCTTCAACAGTCTGTCTCTCATCTGCTCCACTCTGACGAACCAACTGCCGACGGCCTTGTAGATCAAAGGTGTGTCTGAACGCCAACAGAATGGATAGCTGTGAACGATTGTTCCAGTGTTGACGAGACGTCCATTGTCCTTGAGCATCTTGATGATGTCCTTGTCGGCATCCTTCACGTAGCGTCCAACAAAGTCCTTGATGTCCGAAGTGTAGCAACCATTGACATCGACAGCGTTCAGAGAAGCACGCTTAAAGTCGTCACGTCTGATGATGCCGTTGGCCAGACACACGTTGAAATCCTCCTCACCATAGGCTGGAGCAGCGTGGACAATACCAGTACCACTCTCCTCTGTGACGTAGTCACCGGCGATCACCTTGAAGGCGCCCAACTGTGAGTCCGACTCAAAGTAGTTGAATACTGGGACGTATTGGTTTCCGACGAGCTGAGCACCCTTGAGCTTCTCCAAGATCTTGAACTCCTTGTTCTCTGGCTTCAGGTCCTTGTAAAGAACGCTGAGTCGCTTCTCGGCCAACACGAATGTCTTCTTGCGCACCAAATCCGAGATCTTGACGTAGTCCATCTTTGGATTGACGACGAGGGCCAAGTTGCAAGGAAGTGTCCATGGGGTGGTGGTCCAGGCCAGTAGTTGAACATCCTCCTGACCAACCAATGGGAAGGCAACGACAACGGCGGGGTCACTGACATCCTTGTAGTTGGAGCCGGCCTCAAAGTTAGAGAGAGGCGTTGTGCAAGGGATCGAGTAGGGCATCACCTTGAAACCTTGATAGACGAGACCCTTCTCGTGCAGCTGCTTGAACACCCACCAGACAGACTCCATGTAGGTTGGGTTCATTGTCTTGTAGTTGTTCTTCATGTCGATCCAACGTCCGAGTCGCTTGACGACGACCTCCCACTCAGTGCTGTACTTCATGACGATGTTCCTGCACTCCTGGTTGTACTTGGGGATTCCCATCTTCATGACGTCGTCCTTGGTCTTGACTCCGCACAGTTTGTCGATCTCGTACTCAATGGGCAGACCATGACAGTCCCAACCAAAGCGACGCTCGACGTGATGACCAGTCTGATGAGCGTATCTAGTGACGGTGTCCTTGATGGTTCCAGCAAGAATGTGACCATAATGAGGTAGACCAGTGGCAAAGGGTGGACCATCGTAGAAGTTGAACTCTGGTTTTCCCTCGGACATCTTTAGCGATGTCTGGAAGGCGTCGATTTCATCCCAGTACTTGAGAGTGTTTTCCTCTTCCTTTGCGAATGCAATGTTCTGTGGAACTGTTTGTTGATGAAAGGATATATACGTCGTTGTTAATTGAATGGTCGTATATCAGGCCCAACCACAACAACAACACTGTTATTCACCTTACCTGATTGCATTGTGTTATTGTTGTTGTTATAATTGATTAAACAATGAATGTTGTTTGTTTGTTTTGTGAACATTGGGTTTCGAAAATAAAAAATAATAGAACGGAAGTTCATCAAAATTGAACTACTGGTGAATATTTCAATCAAACAATATTGACCAATAAGTAACCATGGTTCTTAACCAATTTACTTACTTACTTACCTTGTAAATATACATATATATATTGTATATGTTGTTGTGACACAACACAGCAACATCAGGTTGAGAAGAGACCACTCTCCACCCATCCAATGATGTAAGTTGTTCAATCAATCAATCCATCATTTACACTCCATATTCTTGGCGGTCGTCTGTCTTGTCAATAAGAAAACTAACTTCGAAGTGTTCTCAAGAATGGATCAAGGTATCGATTGTATTATTATTCTTAGATCAAGTCACAGATTTTTTTTGTATTGTTATTTGTAACCCATTAAGTTGTACAAGCCTAATTAATAATTATTATTGGACACCAATCCATTTTACGACTAGCGATGAACCTTAAAATCGGTCAGATATTCTGATGATTGATCATTCAAATGGGATAGAGTGGGAGGAGGGATCGGGGGAATCGTGCAAAGAACACTAATAGATCTATTTTTGTCGTTTTTTTTTTTTTTTGATTAAACAAAATATCAAAAAATCACCTGATTGTTATTGTAGAACGATCATGTTGTCACTCTATCAATCACCTCATTCATCTTGAAGGCACATAGATAGATAGAGTTACATTATAGAATGTTTACACTTAGAGTTTTAATAATATTTTTATCTCTCCAACTCATCTGTGGACAACAGTTTCAATACTGGGATGGTCCCTCAACAGATGGATTATTCACCAACTCTACAAACTGGTCCGACGACACAGCACCACAATCGACCTCGATGTTGGTCATCAATAGCACCTCAGTAGTAACACTCAACGCTCCATGCACCATTCTAAACATTTCAATTGGCTCTTCTGATACCTCAAACACTGTCCAGGCCACATTGGATATCATTCAGAATGGATCTTTGGTGGTGGAGCAAGGATCTACATTCGTTGCCTTTGGATCATCGATTGGAATCACCGACAATGCTCAATTGAACTCTAAATCCCTTAACATACAAGGGTCAATATCACTTCTCGGCCAGAGTTCAGTCATTTCTTCAATTATCACACTCAATGGATCGTTTATCGTTGGTATGTATCACTGAAACAACAATTGCCTTTATTAGTTCCAGGACTAACATCTCTCTTTCCTACTCCTCCTCCTCCTCCTCCTTCACTATTATTTATATTTATACCACACCAGACAATGGATATCAAACAATCAGTGCCAACATAACATCAATTGGAAACTCCAACATTTCAATCAACAACTCACAGACGACATTCACATCATTGTCATCAATTCAGACCACTGATCAGTCCACGCTCAAAGTGACCAACTCGATCCTCTCATTGGATGGAAAGAGTACCTTCAACTCATCGGCCACCATCACCAACACCACTATTGAACTTCATGGAAATCACCTCTTTGGTTCACAGGCAGTACTTGAACTTGTGGACACCACTCTAAATGTTTATCCTACAACCAACATCACTGTATGTATATCATCATCATCATATGTGAATCAATAACTAACCAGTTTGATATATCTAGATAAACAATATCCTAAGGGGAAAGAGATTGACATTGAACCTTGAAGGCAATATGTACTTTGCCAAGTCAGTTGGAACATTTGAGTGTGACAACTGTACCATAACAATCAAGGGCAAGGGATTGTTTAGGTTCAACCTATTCTCCAAGGCCAACATCACCAACAGTGTCATCTACAACAATGCCAATGTGTTTATTGCCGCCAAGATGCTCATTCCATTTGGCAACAAGATAATCAACACTGGTACACTTGACTACTGTGCCGATATCTTTATCGATGCACACAACAACACCGTTGGTCCAAATGATGACAATATCATCACCAACACTGGTCGTTGGTTATGTAACACACCAATGCATAACTTGTTGAGCGTTTGTATCCAAATAGATCGCGCAATCACAATGTGGATCAAGCATTAACATCTTTGATCATTCTACATTTACGTCTAGACACCATTCCTCAACACTGGTTCGTTGGAATTTACAAGAGGAAATGTAACATTCAATCGCCTACATCAGACCAATGGATCAATCACACTGGCCGGTGGAAAGTTATATGCCAACAACACGATTGAACTGTATGCTGGATCAATCATTGGAAAGGGAGAGGTCTATGGCAGTATCAACAATCAAGGCAGTATGGGCAACATCAACAATATCAGTGCCACCGATAACATAACAATCCACGGTGATCTTGGCCAATTGAAGGGAGAGATTACATTCAACATCCACACCAACGACACGCATTCACAGGTAGCAGTTGCCAACCAGTTCAATGCTACTGACACCAACGTCAACATATTCATCAGTCAGTCGATATCCGAGAACACCACAGTGGATATAATGACATTTGGATCGTTCGTCGGAAGTGTACCCAACTTTAAGGTGTCCACGTTCGATCCAAACACTGGCAAGGTGACAACGGTGGCCAGTGACGACTGTCGATACAAAACATCGATGAGTGGACGGTCAATCTCTGTTTTGGTGGCACCCAACGACAAGTGTGTCGGAGCCAGCAACAACCAAAGTGATTCATTCCCAATAGGTGCAATCATTGGTATCGTCGTTGGTGTTGTGGCACTGGCGACACTGATAACATTGGGTATGATCTATCGAACAAAGATCAGACTGATGATGAAGAAGTCCTATGCAAGCAAGTCTGTCAAGATGACCAGCAAGGAGGAGGATTTGTAATTAATAAACACGAACGAATTTATCGACTGTAAACACAGTTGTTCATTGCATCAACAAACCAAGTAATGAACTCTACTACAAATAACAATGATGATGATGATGACACTATGTTTAACAGTGATATGTTTGTCAACAGAGACTATGTAAAGAAGAAGATAGTCGTCAATAACATTGATATAAATGTATATTTACTAAACTCGGCTGCAAGTATGTCATAGTCTATCTATTTGTCTGTCTGTCTGTCTGTTGAAATGGTCTTCATACACGCTACTTACAACTACTACTACTACTCATCATCACTTTAGCTGACTATGATCTTACAGGACAAGTAATATGGCCAGCAGCATCAATGTTAACACATTATATTGTCAATGACGTCGATCGATATAGCAATGACAACAAGGTGTTGGAGGTTGGATCAGGCGTAGGCATATGTGGAATGTTCCTCGCCCGTCTGGGCAAACAGTGCGTGATGAGCGACTATCATGATGTTGTGCTCGAGTTGCTCGAAAAGAATGTACAGCAATCCAATGATGACGGCTATCCAATCGAGATGCTAAAGCTTGATTGGGGCAACCAGGAGGACATTGCTACGCTCAAGCAAGCTTCGACAGGTGGTGATGGATACGACACCATCATTGGCTCTGATGTTGTCTACTGGCGCACCAGCATCGATCCATTGTTCAACACGATCAATCAGCTATTGTCACATCGGGACCATGCTCAATTCATTCTCTGCTACCAATCACGATCGACACAGACCGACGAGTATCTCCTCGAGATGGCCATCAAGTATGGCTTTGCATTTGAGCCTCTAGATCCATCGGCAATCATCCAATCAACGACGTCGTCTCTGGGACTCCAATCGTACGATGAATACCAGCTTTCTGTTATGAGATTTATTGTGTTCAAGCGATCCAGCAACAAGCAACAACAATCATCATGATGCTGGGAGTTCGGAATCAACGTCCGTTGCAATGGACCAAAAATGAACAAAAAGAAAAAAACCATTCGGGAAACATGGGTCCTAATAAGGCAATGATCCTACGGCTGGACACACACACTACAGACGCCCACCAACTATCCAAACTATCTAGAGAGGCGTTGCCAGCACCTGCCTGATCAGCATCATCACCTACATAGACTTGATTGATCAATCATTCTTTCTCTCTCCCCTCTCTCAAGTCAACAAGTGTACTATTTTCTTTATTTATAAATAATATTATATTACTCCAATCAATACAATCAATAATGGATAGCTCATCAGACTCTTTAGATCATAACAGTGGTGTAGGAAAGCATCATGCACAGTTTGAGATTGGAGGTCTTCTGATTGAGTTGTGTGTTTCATTCTGGAAATCAAGATCTCTGTTTGTTGCTGCCAAGTTAGATCTAGCTGTTCATCTTTTAGACGGAAGCAAGTCAGTGGAGGTACTGGCAGAGTTGGTCGGAGCCAATAAGGAGTCACTCTTCCGTCTGATGAGAGCACTATCCACCATCGACATCTTTGAACAAGTATCTCCACGTGTGTTTGCCAACACGCCAATTTCGCATCACTTGGCAGTCAATCGTGACATCCACGCAGTGATAGTTTCAGAGGGCAACGACAACAACTATAGGTATGTTTATATATTGGAGATACATCACTAGAATAATCATCTTACTCAAGGCATATATATGATTTGATATAGACTTTGGGAGTCATTCTGTGATACGGTAAAGAGTGGCAAGACAAACAGTGTGGAAAGAGTGTTTGGTGTGCCAACGATGTGGATGGCAATGCAGGCCGATCCAAAGTATGAGGAGGACTTTAAAAAGTCAATGACTGCCTTGACCAACTTCAAAGTACCTCACCTGGCTGGTCTCTATGACTACTCAAAGTTTGATACCGTTGTGGATATAGGTGGATCAGAGGGAATGTAAGTTGATAGTTGTTGTGATGGTTGGTGTGACGGCTGTATAACAACTGAATGAATAATAATTGATCAACCACCCTTTTAGATTAATGGCAGAGTTACTAAGGAGATATCCCAACATTAAGAAGGGCATTAACTTTGACACCCCAACAGTCATTTCCAACAACAAGAGAAGGGGACTTCGACACTCTGATGATGAACGCTATCATGACGTTGGTGGCGATTTCTTTGAACATGTCCCAGAAGCCGATTGCTTCGTGTTGAAGCAGATCCTTCACGATTGGAATGACCAATGCTGTAGAGATATCCTCCAATGTCTTTATCGATCACTTCGTCCCTACGGACAAATATGTATTTATGATAGTATCGTCGAGAGAGAAAGTCCAGTCTATGGACAGGCCTGCTGGGTTGATCTACGTAAGTGTTATTTTTAACTTGGTCCAAGCCTTTGACCGGTCAGACAATACTGACGGATGGATCATCATCGAGGTCAGTGAGTGAGTGAGAGTGGGTGAACGAAGTGAACTAACATAAGAGTCTTCTGACTATTCATTCAATGTCAAACTACTGTAATCAACAACAACAACAACAATAACCAATACTATAGATATGATGCAGTTGATTGATGGCAAGGAACGTTCAGAAGCAGAATGGAGGGATTTAGCTGAAAGTGCTGGCTTTAAGGTGGACAAGCTGATTGCTAATGAGTTGGTAGTTCTAACCAAGAAGCACTCTCTGCAATAGTGAGATGTTCGTGATTCGCCATCATGCGTCATAATAAGAGTTAAGGGGCGTGCATTAAATAATATCAACGAGCGTGGTCAACATTGTGTCCACCTCTTGTCGGGTAACCTCGTACGAATCCAACACCAACAGTCGCACTGTGTTATTATAACAACAATTGTTTGGTTCAATGAATGACCACTAAGGTAGGCAGGTCCTTTCATGACTTAAGTCATGCACTCATTTCAGTCATTAATTCTAACCCCCGATCACTTTCTAAAGACTCACCCACACCATTGTGCCTTTGGTTTTTGATGCAGTTGTGCACCAAGTGGTCCACCTCGGGTCTAGGATCACACCCGGCATCACACTCATCCATATAAGGTGAACGAGGGGGGATACAACCGGCTAGTGGCCTAATCTTAGGGTAACAAAATGTGATCAAATAATAATTAATTTCCTTGGTTGGATCATCTACTATTTAAACAGTGTGTGTCACACATACAAGTTCATTACAAACTAAATCAATAATATATAAAAACAAAGAATGATTAAGACATCAATAATTTTGGCCGCCATCCTCTTGGTTGCCCTAGTCTCTGCCAACACTGAGAACGTCGATGAGTTCTGTATGTTCACATTTTACACCTGCAAATAATAATTATTTTTCGATCAACACGAGTCTCCTAACATCATTCGTCTTTGTCATTATTTTTTTTTGTTTAGCCGGAGTTGTTGTTGCCTCTGTCGGAAAGGATGCCATCCGTGCTTACGCCGTCTCATCCATCCTGAGCTCCTTCAATGCTGTCGGAACTGCTATCTATGGTGTATGTAAAGCCATGCGTCTACTCTAATCATCATAAACCACCCTAACAATAATAATTCTTTCCTTTCTCTTAGTCAATCACCAATTCTAGCGTTAATGCTGCTGCCGATGCCAACACCTTCACCTTCCAGGGTGGTAACAACTGTTTCTACGCCATGTCATACAACGCAATTGCCGCTAGCATTGGCAGTGGAATCAACATCAACGCCACCTCTTTCAGCGCTGCCTACTTCCCAACCATCTTGGTAGAGTACGTCGAGAGCAACGGACAGGCTGGTTTCCAGAACGGCACCGACACCATCGTTGGATGGACTCGTTTGGACAGACTCGGAGATCTCCTCAACCCATGGGATATCAAATACGTCCAGAAGGATTTCAACACTTCTGCCCCCAACGGAAAGACATACCCATTCAACGTCATTCTGGCCAACGCCACCTCCCCAAGAGGATTGGTCACCTTCCGTTTCGCCATCCCAGGTGCCCCAGTCAACGTCAACGGTGTTTCCCTCACTGGTGAGCAGACCAAGATCGACATTGAGATCCGTAACTACTTTGACGCCTCTGTCAACAAGAAGTCCTCTGGTCTCTGTAACGCTGGCAGTGTGATCCCATTCACCTGTGGCTCGACTGGTCCATCCAACAATGCCAACTCTCGTTTGGCTTTGATCTCCTTTGTTGCCGCCGCTGCCGCCGAGGCCGACGTTGAGGTCTCTTCCAGCACCTCTGTCCACACCGTCGGAGGTGACATCACCGCCGCCCTCAGCTGGGTCACCACCGTCGATATCAACGGCACCGGTGCCACCGCCAACGTTATCACCCAGGTCAACGTCTATGACAACAACAAGGATGCCTTCGATGTCTCCTTCACTGGAGCCTTCAACGTCTTTGCCAACGTCAACGCCCAGGTTCTGGTTCAGAGCTTTGATGCTGTCAGACCCAACTTGATTGTATGGGACCCAACCTTTGGAGGTCGTGCCAACTCTGCCGCTGTCCTGGTCCCAACCATCACCGTGTTTGTTGCCTTGGCCGTTGCCTTGTTGTTGTAATAATCCAATCCTATGTACCTTTACAATTACAAAGTTACACCAAACTTCCCCAATCCATATATATATATATACCCAATCATTAAACCACAACAACTCCTGGCAATATAAGGATGTTTATGTATCAATAATCTTCAAAATGAGGGATACAATTGATTACCAACCAATAATGTCAATGTCTATCCTATCACTGTATTTATATATTATTATATGTTTATTTGAACTTCTTTGAGTAATCTCTCCATCGCTTCATTGCCGAGTTCCAGAATGACATGACTGGATGAGTGAGACTGTCGAGAGGTCCGTTCTTGTTCTTCTCCTCCAGGTCAAACTCGTTGATCAACTGTCTCTGCTTCTCGTTGACCGACTTGGGGATGTTGACGGTGAAGTGCACATATTGGTTGCCATAGGTCATGTCGTTGACCGATCGGATGCCCTTGTTTCGCAAGACAACCTTGTCGTTTGGCTGTGTGCCCGATGCCACCTTGAGGTCAACCTCGCCTGTCAGCGTTGGAATTGAAATGGTATCGCCCATGATGGCCTGTCCAATAGAGATTGGTACGTTCAAGTGAATATCTGTTCCCTCTCTCTTAAATAACTCGTGTTCTTTAACCTATATTGTTGATTGACGTTAGAGAGTTGCTGCATTAATATTGAAATGTCAGAGAGAGGTAACTTACAGTAACCTGTACATAGAGGTTGCCTCTTCTTCCACCCTTATCACCTGGTTCTCCTTGACCAGTGATTCTAATGTTCATTCCACTGTTGACACCTTGAGGGATCTTGATGTTGAGCGTTCTGTTGCCCTGCGTCTTGCCCTTACCACTGCAGCTGGTGCATGGCTCCTTGATAATCTTTCCTTGACCTTTGCAAGACTTGCAGGTGGTTGCAACTTGGAACAGACCGTTGGACTTGGTCACACGACCAGTTCCGCGACAAGTGGAACAGTTGGTCATCTTTGTGCCTGGTTTGGCACCAGTGCCATCGCAAGGCGAACATGTTGAAGCGCCATAAAAAGAAATGTCCTTGTTGCAACCATTGACTGCCTCCATAAAGTCCAGTGTCAGCTTGACCTGGATGTCGGAGCCGTGTTGTGACTTGCCACCGCCGCCGCCAAAGCCCTCACCAAACAGATCGCTGAGGTTGAAGTGCTGGAAGATCTCCTCATAGTTCATATCGTTTGGATTGAAATCTCCATAGTCCTGAGCTGTGGCGCCCTGGTGACCCTGTGCGTCATACATGGCACGCTTGTTCTCATTGGACAAAACGTCGTAGGCATTGCTTATCTCTGAGAATTTCCTGTGTGCATTGGGATCGTCTTTGTTCTGGTCCGGATGGAATTTCTTTGCCAGCTGCATAATGATTGATTGTAAGTTGTTGACCAGATGACTACTTGTCTGACTTTGAAAGTAGTGAACTACTTACGTCGTAGAATGCCTTTTTGACCTCTTGCTTTGTGGCAGTCTTTGGTACACCCAACACCTCATAAAGATCACGCTTCTCCTCTAGCAGTGGTGTTGAGGATCTGAATGTCCTTGTATGTTGTTGTCCATTGTTGTTGTTGTTGTTGTTGTTTTGGACAAAGAGAAATGAGGATACCAATGTTGAATTCTTGATACCGCTTGATTGTGACGAGAAGTATCTCGATGATGAAGCCAAGTTGCAACACAGATCGCCAATCAATGCTTTACTGCTGCTTCTTGCATATTGAGTACTTCTGGCTAACATTCTTGTGATGCAGCTGCTAATTGATTACTAATTAGTCAGAGTCATTAAATTGACATGTACACTACAGATACATACATGTAGATACAGATAATGGAGTTACAGAGTGATAACAAGGACTTTGAAGAGTGACCACACAATCACCTCGTCATTATTGTTTTATTCTTTCGTCTTTGTGTCTTTCGACGACGTTTTTGTTTTCGAGTGTTTCTTTACTCATAGTTTTTTTGATTCATCAAAAGAAGTGTATAAGATTGACGATGTTCATACTTTGCAATATATTGCTTTCTATATCGCAAAATAAGTTGTATGGACTTGGAGTCAATATATATATGGGAATATCAATGGATTGATTCCATCGTTGTTGAACAACACCATGACAAGTGAACTGGAATTGTGTCACTTGGTTTGATAAAAAAAAATTAATATTGTGGTTGTATTGTTACAACTTTGTCTGAAGAAAGAGATAATACATTGTTGAATAGTGATGAACAAGTCAGAGGTATGTATAATGCAATACCATCCATCATGATCTCATCATTAACTTACTTTACATACATACATACAACTAATACAATGAATCCCATTGATGAATTTACCTCTCTCACATTAAAGCCAACTTCAATTGAATCACTGCGACCAAAGGAAGTTGTTACGACAGGCAATGGTGTCACTGGCAATGGCGTACCAAAGCCAACGTTCACATCATTGGCAGAGAGGCGTGCCGCTGCTCTAAAGAAGAGACAAGATGAGGCTGATGCCAAGCAGAAGGAATCACAGAAACAATCACAAATCAGATTACATAATCTGTTTGCAGATGATGACGACCTAGATGGAGAGGTGGATCACGTCGCTGCTGCACAAGAGAAGCTCATCAATGTCAATCCAAATGAGTACTTTGCTCAACAACAACAAAAGAGTAGTAGTGTCTCCTCTTCAAAGGACAATGACAGAGACAGAGGCAGAGATGGCAGGTGGCCATCACAGAGAGGAGATGACAGGAGAGATGGCAGGAGAGATGACAGAAGAGATGATCGAGACAACAGAGACAACAGAAGAGATGATAGGCGTGGTGGTGGTGCTGGAGGAGGTGATAGAAGAGACAACAGAGATAATAGATATGATAGAAATAATAATAATAATAATAGGAGAGATGATAGAGATAACAATAATAATAGGGATAGGAGAGATAATAGAGATAATAGAGATAATAATAATAGAGACAGGAGAGACTATAGAGATTTAGATAGTAGGAGAGAAGATAACAATAGGAAGGATATTGATGATAAGAGAGTAGGAGGAGGACCAACAGTTGGACAAAGTGAAGTTGGTGAAAAAAGGACAAGAGAAGAGGAGAGCGAAATCAATGACATCAAGAAGGAGTACTATGGCGAAAAGAAGGATAGGAAGAAGAAACCAAAGAAGAGTGAGAGAACTCGATTCGTATTTGAGTGGGACACCAACGAGGACACAAGCAATGACTACAACTCACTCTACTCCAAGAAGCAAGAGGCTAAACCACAGTTTGGTAGAGGTGTGCTGGCTGGATTCGATAACGATGCCTCGAGGACCAACAGCGAGAGGGAGAGAGACCTTCCTCCAACTCACTGGTCAAAGAAGGAGCTAAAGACAATGAACGAGAGAGACTGGAGGATATTCAGGGAGGACTTTAACATCACAACCAAGGGCAGTGCAATACCAAACCCTATGCGAAGATGGAGAGAGTCTGTTCTGCCAGGTGAGATATTGGAGGCAATCGCCAAGCTTGGCTATGAAAAGCCCACACCGATTCAGATGCAGGCCATCCCGATTGCCTTGTCGGGCAGAGATATCCTTGGTATTGCAGAGACTGGATCTGGAAAGACCGCTGCATTTGTTATTCCAATGCTCACATACATCTCCAAGCAACCACGCATGACCAAAGAATCAGAGGCAGAGGGTCCCTACGCACTGGTGATGGCACCCACAAGAGAGCTGGCACAACAGATCGAGAAGGAAACGAGGAACTTTGCCAACTTCTTTGGCTTCCGCACTGTTGCCTTGGTTGGTGGTCTACCCATTGAGGACCAGGTCACCCAGCTGTCAAAAGGTTGCGAGATTGTCATTGCCACACCTGGTCGTCTCAATGATTGTTTGGACAAGCGATATTTGGTACTCAATCAATGCAACTATGTCGTGCTGGACGAGGCTGATATGATGATCGATCTTGGCTTTGAGCAACAGGTCACATCCGTCCTTGACTCTATGCCATCATCATTCCTCAAGTCAGAGAATGAGGAGGAGGCAGAGAAGCAAGAGAATGACTCGAATCGAATCTACAGGACAACTATCCTCTACTCTGCCACGATGCCACCCAAGGTGGAGAGACTTTCAAGGAAGTACCTGCGTAGAGCAGTTCATGTCATCATTGGAGAGGCAGGAAAGGCAGTGGACCGCATCAAACAGAACGTTGTCTTTGTCAAGAATGATAACGATAAGCGCAATCAACTCATTGAACTGCTCACAAATGGTCCACCTCCTCCAATCATTGTATTCGTCAACAAGAAGAAGCACTGTGAGACCATCTCATCGATTATCGAAGAGTGCAACATGACCTCGACAGCATTGCACAGCAGTCGTACACAAGAGCAGCGTGAGATGGCATTGGAAGGTTTCAAGAAACGAAGATTCAACGTCCTTATTGCCACCGATGTCGCCAGTCGTGGTATTCACGTTGAGGGTGTCACACACGTCATCAACTACGACATGCCAAACAACATCCAAGACTACACTCATCGTATTGGTCGTACAGGACGTGCTGGTTTGGAGGGTATGGCATCGTCGTTCCTCACCGACAAGGACACAGAGATCATGTATGACCTGAAGAACATGCTGTCAACCACCCACAACACTGTGCCCAACGAGTTGATGAGGCATCCAGCCTCTCAGATCAAGCCTGGTTCAGTGACTGAGCGACAGAAACGATCAGAGACTATAATCTACACTAAATAAACGATGGATGATTGTTAATTATAATTATGATAATCGTTTATTGTCCAGTTGTTGACGACAAGATTAGTAGAGAACTAGGGTTGTTTGTAAATGTAAGTTTAGATATCCAACAATAATCTCTGTGGATCCTCGATGACGTCCTTGATCTTCTTGAGGAAGGTGACAGCCTCTCTACCATCGATGATTCTGTGGTCGTAGGTGAGGGCCAAGTACATGATTGGTCTGATGACCACCTGTCCGTTGACAACGGTTGGACGGTCCTTGACGGCGTGCATTCCAAGAATGGCTGATTGTGGTGGGTTGATGATTGGTGTACCAAACATGGATCCGTAGACACCTCCGTTGGAGATGGTGAACGTGCCTCCCATAGAGTCCTCAATGGCCAACTGGTCGTTTCTGGCGAGACCACCAAGACGGCCAATCTCCTTCTCGATATCGGCAAAGCCCATGTTCTGACAGTTCTTGATCACTGGCACCTGCAGTCCACGTGGGGCAGCAACGGCAACGTTGATGTTAATGTTGTCGTGGTAGACAATGTCGGAGTCGTCAATAGAGGCGTTGACGATGGGTTGATCCCTGAGGGCAATCGTGGAGGCCTTAACGAAAGCGCTCATGAATCCGAGCTTGACGCCGTGCTTCTCGTTGAACTCATCCTTGTACTTTGTTCTCAACTCCATCAGAGATGACATGTCAACCTCGTTGAAAGTGGTCAACATAGCGGCTGTGTTCTGAGAGTCCTTCAAACGCTGAGCTGTTCTCTGTCTAATACGTGTCATCTTGACTCTACGCTCGCTTGGGGCGTCACCTGTCTTTGGAGCAACGGTCTTTGGTGCCTCGACGGGGGCAGCCTTTGGGGCTGGGGCAGCAGCGGGGGCAGCCTTTGGAGCCTCAGCAGCCTTTGGAGCTGGAGCGGCGGCCTTTGGAGCCTCGGCAGCCTTTGGAGCTGGGGCAGCGGCCTTTGGAGCCTCGGCGGCAACAGCACCCTTCTTGATTCTGTACAGTGGTGTGCCGACCAAGACGTTCTGACCATTGGAAGCAAACTGCTCGGTCAAGACTCCGCTGTCCTGAGCGTTGATATCGATTGTGACCTTGTCTGTCTCAATGCTGCAGAGGACATCATCGACCTTGACTGAATCTCCGACATCTGAATTTGATTGATAACAGATGTAAAGAGTGTGTTAGTTTGTTAAGTCATCATCCATAGTGATATGGTCAATGGTAACTTACTCTTTGCCCATGAGACAATGGTACCCTCAGAGATGGAGTCACCCATTGATGGAACCTTGATGATATCACCCTCAGCTAGATTGTTGTGTTTAACATTACTAGTTAGTATGTACGAGATATCTGTTTCGATGTGTCGATCCACTTACCTGAGCTATAAGAACGCTTCTGAATGGTGTTGTTGTTGTTGAACAGACATGACTGCTGGTCGTTGTTGATGGTTGATGTCGAGGCAGTGAAGCTGTATGGGGTTGACACTGAGACAGAAGACTTGACAGAGGTCCTCAATGATGAGGATGAAAGACTGCCAAATGATCTTGAGGTGAATCCCTGAGAGATATATATAATGTCTTGTGTATTAGCAATTACTGTCTTTTGAAACCTGAACGACACAAATGATAGTGATGTGATAACCAACCTTTGTGGAAGTGGATTGAGAAGATGTTCTCAATTGTTTCAAAAGTGAAGATCTCATCTTGTTATACTATATGTTCTTGTTATATATATATGTAAATATATATTGTACTTATAGATCCTGTTGTTGATGCTTACTTATCGTTGTTGTCGTGTTCTGAACACACACCCACACCAGGTCATCATGGATTTGACACCATCACAGTTCAAAGTAGGAAAGAAAAAATATTTAAAATTCAATTTGGATAGTGTCGGCATAATAATACTAATATAAAATTGGGAACTTTAGTAAAGTGTTTATCTCAGTTTAGTCTATCTGAAGATTGATGACTAATCTCTACCTCTATCTCTTCAATCATTGTATGACCAATCTTTAAAATTGTGGTGTCCAATGAATCTCATCGGGATAATGACTGTTGCGCTGAAGGGCGTTTGGCTTCAGATGATTAACTTGTTGAGTGAAAAAATCTGATCATTAGTGTTGCCTTCGCTTGTTACTTACTTTGAAAGATGATAGGTGTAGTTAGACAACGCTTCTTCGTTGGACTGTATCATAATAGAAGTTGTAGGATTAGCTGTGGTAGAGGTTGGACGTCATCCATAATCAGTTCTGCTATAGGTGTGGCCACCAATAGTTCAATATCGAATCATATTGTTGTTGATGCATCAAAGCAACAACAGTCAATAAGATGTTACGCCACTACTAGAGACACTACTGACATTAGTAAAAGGAGCATAACATCAACAAACAACAACAGTTCACCAAATGAAATACACACACCTATGCTCTTGACTGTCAGTTCATACTTCAAGTAAGAATAGACTCATTATCATCAAACAATGTTGTATCATTCTTAGCTAATTCATTCGACCACATAACTCAGGTTTCCCGACTATGGAGTACAAGACTATGTTGTACTGTCACGAGGTACAGCATTCTTGGTAAAGACACCGGGTGCTTCACAAAACAGACCCATTTACGGCATAAGCAGCGCACACATCACCCATCCATTCAACTTCCCACAACTGTACAAGGATCCAAGTCAGCAATGGATATTTGCTCTGGACGAATCAAACATTAGAGTGCAACTAGAGTATCGCGATAATAACACTGGTAGAATACTACATTCTGTACACTTGGACAAACCATTCCATCTGCATTCCACCTTGGACTTGGTATGCTTCCCTCTGAGTCTCGATGACTTTACCCGCAAAGGACTACCCTACAATGCATCAATTCTAGAGCTTACAGACAACAACAACAACAACAACGATAGTCAACACAATCAAATTGTATGTCATCCATTGACATCAGAGACAACAAGGGACAACAATCCACTCACTCACTAACTACACATCAAACATTAGGGTAAACTATTTGGATATCAATTGGTGGATGAGAAGGCAGATATAATGAGACCACTGGAGACAGAGTATCAACTCAATGTGGTTGAGTCGAATAGACACTTTGTGTCCACAGTCAATCCTTCGCCAATGGGTGTATGTGGAGGACCAGCCATCAATAGCAACAACGAGGTGGTTGGTATGATCGAGGGCCTAGTCAAGTTGGACCCAAGAGTTCTATCACCTGGCACATCGACAGTGAACGAAGCAACGAGAGAATACTATAATAGAATCAATTTGAACTCTGTATATATACCTTCAAAGATATTGAAGACATTCATTAATGTAAGTTTACTTGAAATATGTCTGGGACCATTCCTCACCAACTAACTAACTTATAACCAATAGACCATCGATATACAACAGGTATATGATACACTCTAAACCATTGAATTGATAACCATAAATAGATGTTGAATCCATCATCGTCAAAGGGGTCTTCATAATAGTAAGGGTCAGGTCTCGGTGTGGTTAGAGTTCAGATTCATTCATTCAAAGATCATTGTTTCATCATTCAAACAAATACATTCCTGTATCCATTCATTCCAACTGACAATATATAGACATAGGCATATCAATATCCATTCATTCTGAAATGAAACCAATCATTGTGATACATGGTGGAGCTGGAACCATCACCAGAGACAAACTTACAATAGAAATGGAGGAGCAGTACCGCAGTATTCTTCAAACGGTACTAGAGTCGGCTCGCACCATATTGGAGGGTGGAGGATCAGCTTTGGATGCTGTTGAGGAGGCTGTTCGTCTAATGGAGGAAAGCCCACTATTCAACGCTGGACGTGGCAGTGTGATGACCGCAGATGGCACCTATGAAATGGATGCATCAATCATGGATGGCAGTACACTCAAGGCTGGTGCAGTGGGTGGTGTTCAACGCATCCGTAATCCAATACTCGCCGCTCGCACAGTCATGGATCGCACCCGTCATGTCATGTTGATCGGTGAAGGTGCAGAGAGATTTGCCAAGTCAAACTCTGATCGCATAGAACTTGTCGACCCATCATTCTTCTTCACGGAAAGAAGAATGAATGAACTAAAGAGAGCACAGAGCAAGTCAGAGGTTGTATTGGATCATGATGGTGCAAATAAGATAGCAGAGGACAAACAACAACAACAAGTGGCAGTTGAACCATTGGATCCTGATCGCAAGTTTGGAACTGTGGGTGCAGTGGCACTTGACGTACATGGAAACCTTGCATCTGCAACGTCCACTGGTGGCATGACCAATAAGATGCCTGGTAGAGTGGGTGATTCACCAGTGATTGGTGCAGGATGCTACGCCAACAACAAGACTGTGGCTGTATCGACGACTGGTGTTGGTGAGTCATTCATGCGTACTGTTGCAGCATTTGACCTGTCAGCACTTATGGACTATGCCAACAAATCAGTGGAGGAGGCAGGCAAGATCGTAGTGTTTGAGCGATTGCCATCAGTCGATGGCAGTGGTGGTCTGATCGCAGTGGACAAGCAGGGCAACTTCACAATGCCATTCAACACAGAGGGAATGTACAGGGGATACGCTAGAGCCAAGGAAGAGGCACATGTTTATATATATAAGGAATAAAGGAGGTGGTCGACTACTTCTCAGAGAAGCTTCAAATGACCCGTCAGCTTTTCAAACACAGCGAGTGGAGCTGGTCCAATAGCCAACACTGTACATGATCCACTAGCAATCTGTGTTCTACCTGCATCCACCACCAAGTAGTGAGGTACCTTCATCTGCTTTGCCAATGATTCCAAATCCAACCTAGATTGTAAAGTACATTGTGATGATTGATGTTAGCAGTGTTGTCTTTGGCCTGTGATGTACATTGTTTGAATCGATATGTCTTACAATTCCTTCTCATTGTTCACCTTGACAGTGACCTTTGCTTGACCATTTAGCTCCCACTGATCAACCAGTGGCTTGAGTTGAGCACTCCTTGTTGCTCTGTTGTGTATATATAGACAAAGGTGTTAATGTCTGCTGTGTTTGCACTAGTAGTTGAATGACGACACATACCTCTTGTAAGCACCAAGTGTACCGTGACAGCATTGAGCAGCTATTTTGCCCTTGGTCATCTCCAAGTCTGTCCTGACGACCAAGACCATCTTGCAAGGACCAATCTTCTCATTGTATTCAATGTTGTCATTGTCGCTATCACTGTCTGTTTCCTCTTCATCATCACTAGTGCTAGTTTGCGATGTCTTCTTATCGTTTTGATGTTGTTGTTGCTGCTGATTGCCAACGAGGTATTTACCGACCAGCACACCTGATACGAATGATATCAGCGAAGACAGTGCCAATACAACCTCTAGTTCAACCATGTTATGTCTTTTCGTTGTTGTTGTAGTAATAGTATTGTCGTAATAATGAAAGAATGTTAATAGTGGGGGTGACTCGCTAAGAATTGTTCTCCACCTGTGTGTGTTGTCCTTTTGAATAAATCAACTGTAATAATTACCTTATCAGGACAACTTAATGATCACACACATACACACACACACACACACCCCAAACCACATACAGATAATGAACTGCAGAATAATCAACTAAAGATACTTACATCACCCACACCCTCCCTCACATACACATACACACAATCATACACACACTCGTCCAACTGTCCACAAATACTTATCAACAATTAAGTACTTGCAATGAATTGTGTCAATACTTTGTCCACTACTTAAATGCAATGACCTTAGGGTATGACACAATGGATATATAAAAGAACATCTTAAATTGTTAATCAGGAAACCATCAAAAAAATTACATCTAAAATAATATAATATTAATAATAATAATGATCAATAATATATACAAGATATCATTTCTATTTCTGGTAGTGATATCCCTGGGGTCTAATTATATATTGGCTTCCACATCACTACAATACCATGAGTTGGATTTAGAAGTGACACCTCTCAGATCAATTAAAGCAAATCTAATCACAGATACCTTTGTACATATCGATAATTTAAACAATCCAAAGATATCTAGAAATGGTAAATGTCAATCCATATATATATACAATATTCAATATCTCTAACACGTGTCCTTAACCAAATAATATAGTACTTAATATTGAGGATGAAAGTATATTTGGTAACTTCTATCAAGTTAACACCAAGGTGTATATTGGTGGAATGCCATTCACACTTCAAGTGGACACTGGATCTTCATTGATGGCAGTGCCCATGATTAACTGTACAGCATGTAGAGTTAAGCGACCAACTTATGATCCAAGTACCTCGCAGACCTCATCACCTATTCGATGTGGTGATTCAACATGTCTTGGATCAGGCAGTTCTCAACCACCATGCAAGTTCCAAGCCAGTGGTTCAATGTGTGACTATCAAATACTGTACGGTGATGGTTCACTAGTGTCTGGATATGTACACCAAGACCTGGTGACAATCTCTGGTCTGTCGGCCTTTGTCCAGTTTGGTGCCAACAAGATAGAGAGAGGTGATTTCGAGTGGCCAAGAGCTGATGGTATCGTTGGTTTCGGTAGAGGAGTAAGTTATACATTATTATCATATTCATCCACATTGACATTGTAAACTAACCTATTATAATTTAGTGTCCAAAGTGTATACCAACTGCTTTCGAAACAATTGTAAAGTCAAAGGGAATGAAAAGTATGTATCTGTCCAGGACAAATGACACAGGACACATCAGGTGGTGACCTTATAGGGGCTGACATCCAATCTAAACACATAACAATCTAGATATATTTGCAATGTTATTGGACTATCAAGGAGGAGGTAAACTTACATTGGGTGACTTGAACCCTGACAACTATGAAGGTGATATACTCTACACACCAATCTCACAGAATGGACCATTCTATTCGATTAGACCAATTGGACTGGGCATTGACCATCAAGAGTTCAGTCCAAGACTGTTGGGACAGACCATTGTGGACAGTGGTAGCAGTGCACTATCATTGGCAAGTGGTGCTTACGATAGTATTGTCCTATACTTTAAGACACACTACTGTCACGTACCAGGTATCTGTGAGAAGAGTAACATCATTGATGGAGTATGTATTCATTCTGAAAGAAGAAGAAGAGTAGGATAAGTATAAGTCACAGTTACTAATTGTATATCCAAAAACCAGTCAACATGTTATAATAGTGCATCATTTATCGATCAGTTACCAAACATTAACATAACATTCGATGGTGGCGTTCAAGTATCGATTCCACCAAGAAACTACATTATCAAGACAATGATGGGCAATCATCAGTCTGCCTATTGTTGGATGATCGATCGTAGTGATCAGTACACTACTATTCTAGGTGATGTATTCATGAGAGGTATGTATATCTAGATGGTAATAATGATATGGTATTGTGTGACCAGACTGACTAACATATTATAACCAAATATTCATTAGGATATTATACAGTATTTGATAATGACAACAACCGAGTTGGATTCGCATTGGGCAAGGGATTGGGAGGCAACATGGCTTCGGTAGGTGGAGGATACAACATTGACAACTCGTCATCAACACGCCTGCTGATACCATCCGTTCATTTGTTAATCGTTGTCCTCTCCATCACCATTTCCACATTATATTACGCTGGTCGTAGTTAATACATAAAAGAACCTAGGTAAATAATAAACACACACGAGTGAGTAAGTGTTTGTTGTAATAGTAGTAACAATGATGATCATCACGATTGGACCGATCCCTCCGTTTTCGAAACAAGATAGTTATCCAGATTTTTTTATTAACTGTGGGAATTGAAAATAAAATAGAGGACTTCGAAGAAAAAATCAAAAATAAATCAAATTTACTTGTAAGTTACTAGTTTTTTGTTTTATTGACATCATCAATCTAGATGTCCCTGTATTCAGTTCATCTTATTATTATTTTATTATTATCTGTTGATTGATCTATTTGACTTTACTCTCATCATTTGTATGTTGCTCAATGAACTCTCTCTCTCTCTGACACTTGAAACCTAACAATCCAGTTGCATCCCTCAATATACAAAAACTCATACACAGAGCTACAAGATCAACAACAGAAATGATATTCGAAGGTTGTACATTCTATATATCTTCAGATGTGAAGAGCAAGATCCAGTTGAGCAAGACCATCAAGGACAATGGTGGTGCTATCAACTTTCTCATTGCCAAACAGGTGACCCATATGATCACCGTGGAGAAGGAGTTCCACAATCAATCATCAAACATCAAGAGAGCTACATCGCTTGGTGTCCACATTGTCAGTGAAACCTTTGTCTCGGACTGTATCGAGAAGAACCTCAAGTTGGACCCTGCTCGCTATAGGTTCACCCTGCCAAAGACCATCCCCTCATCATTCTTTGATGCTGCATCGTCCAACTTTGCCGAGAATCTTGTCTCTCCAAAGAAGGTTGTTACCTCTCCACCACCAGCATCATCACCATCAACATCAACAACCACAACCTCCCCATCAATGGGACTCTTTGGAGCTACCGCAGCCACAACAACCTTACCCACTTCTGCATTCTCCTTTGGCTCCACCTCCCCATCAAAGAAGCCAATGGCAAAAGCCTCAGCACTCATCAAGCCAATGCCAGTGCAGAGCAAGCTTCCAAGACCTGCGCTCGTCGAGTCTAACGAAAGTGATAGTCCATTTACCACAGACAACTCAACTTCGTCAATCATCCAACCATTCTCTTCATTGGGCCTTGGTACTACATCCACCACCAAATCGACTCATCAACTGATTGCCAGACCAACAGCAATCAAATGCACTCTCTACACATTCGGCGCTGCCAATGCACCTGCTTTCCCAGCAGTCTACGAGGTGATAATGGAGCATACACTCCAGTTCACCAGCCTTGGCGATAACAACAACAAGTACTACATCTTGGAGCTTCACGAGGGTGTCTCTCCAAGTGGTCAGAATGTTTACCGTCTGTACACAAACTATGGTGTAAGTATTATGACTACTCCATCCACTCTTTCACCACCTTCGACGATCCACTAACGTGTTGATCCTCACAATAGCGTACTGATGGCAAGGCAACAAAGGAATCAAGACATCCAAACAATTTGAGTGATGCGCTGAACCTCTACTCATCTGTCTACAATGAAAAGACAAAGAAGGGTTATCAGCCAGTGAGCCTTTCAGCAGCCAAGATCACTTCAAAGAGTGACTCTGCCAGTCAATTGGCACCTGCAGCACCATCAAAGTTGCATCCACAGCTCCAAGATCTGATCTCTTGCCTCTTCCAGGAGGCCACTGCACATCTTGCCATGCAGGCCTCTGTCAGCATCACTGCCAACGGCATTGAGACACCATTGGGTGTACTGTCAATGTCTCAGGTCGAGAAGGGAGAGGCAATCTTGGACAAGCTGCACGCCGAGCTCAAGTCATCCACGCCACTCAACTCTCGCATCGAACAGTACAGCTCTGAGTTCTACACTACGATCCCACACAAAATGGGCAGAACCAAGGCTGATGTCCAGAAGAATCTCATCCGCAACCTTGACGTTCTTTCGAGCAAGGTTGAGCTCCTTCAATTGATGCGCGATCTCCTCAGGATCAACCAGTCTGGCGCGTTGGGTGCATCCGCTCTCGACATGAAGTACGCTGCGCTCAAGTCTGACATTGAGCCGCTCAACCCCTTTTCAACTCCCTACTCGACAGTGCATAAGCTTGTGATGGACACCTCGAGCAACGTTACCATCAAGAACATCTACAAGGTGGCCAGACAGAACGAGGACAAGGACTTTAACAAGTCGGTCACTCCCACCAAATTGCTCTTCCACGGAAGTAGACCAGCCAACTTTGTCGGTATCTTGTCGCGTGGCATGCTTCTGCCCAAGGTCATTGTCAACACTGGTGGCTCAAGAACAGATTTTGGATTCCTTGGTGCCGGAATTTACTTTGCCGACAAGTTCTCGACCAGCTGTCTCTATGCACATGAGACGTCACTCACACCGGGCAGACCAGCAACACGCTTCATCCTGGTCTCAGAGGTTGCGGTTGGAATGGTAAACAGAGTGACCAAGATCGACTCATCCCTCACCAAGCCGCCCATTGGCTACAACAGTTGTCTTGGAGTTGCCAACAATGGTTCAAACAACTCCGATTTCAAAGACAACGAATATGTCATATACAACACCAATCAACAGAAGCAAATGTATTTGGTAGAGTTCACCTGCGACCCAACTGGCATCTCAACACATCTGCCAGCACTTATGTCATCTTCAAAGCCCGCCGCTGCTGTTCCTGCTTCCACCTACAAACCTGCACCAACTCCGACATACTCGGATGCTTTTAGCAAGGTCTCCCCCTCCCCACCAGCAGTTAGCGTAGCACCAGCATTCTCTTTCAACACCACTCAGCCTGCTGCTGTTGCTGCGGCACCAGCACCAACCTCTTTCAAGCAGCCAGCCGCCACCAAGGTATCGAGCAACTTCTTCAAAGAGTTTGACAAGGAGACATCGTACAGAGAGGCATTCGCCGCCAAGAATCCACCAAAGGACAGATACGCTGGTTTGGAGCCAGTGTTTGGTCAGAGTCTTCCATCGTACCGCGAGGTCAGCAACATTGACCTATCGTCAGAGTTTGTCGTGATGCCATTTGTTCACAACCAATTCTACAAGTCTGGTCTACATGGTCCAAAGGTTCAGAACAGCCACAATGACTTTGTAGCACATTGGAACAAGTTCTCCAACAACATGTTCTCTGGATTCGACTGGAGCAACGTATTTGTTGCCGGTGGCGCTGTACTCAAGTGCGCCATGGACATTCCTCAAAAGTTTGAATCAGAGTGGTCCAAGTCTGACATTGATCTGTTCTTCTATGGTGTCAGCGAGCAGCAGGCCTCCACCAAACTCGATGCACTCTACCATTTCTTCAAGCAGAAGAATCCCAAGATGGAGGTAGCCAGAACCAGGTACGCCGTCACATTCATCAACGCCCACCCTGCACGCAACATTCAAGTTGTGCTGCGTATCTACAGCTCACCAGCAGAGGTGCTCATGGGCTTTGATATTGACAGCTGTTCGATTGGTTACGACGGCCACCAAGTGTACGCACTGCCCCGTGCACGCAGAGCAATCGTTAATGGAATCAACTGTGTCTCTATGACTCGTCGCTCGCTCACCTACGAATCAAGACTGTTCAAGTACGCCGCTAGAGGATTTGCCATCGTTGTACCCGATATGAGACGCGACCAGGTCCATCCCAATCTCTTCTCACTGCCCCTTGAGAAGTCGAGTGGTCTAGCACGTCTGCTGCTCCTTGAGCATCGCTATGTCAATAGCTACAGTGGCAATGTGAGCGTTGAGAACAAGTCAGACTACTCAGAGTGTGAGATCCCCTCTGGCCAGTACTGGACCGAGAGCTCAATGGTCACCGTCATCAACTACAAGGACAAGTCGCAGTTCTTTGCCAAGAAACATGACTTTAAGCATCACCATATAGTGGTCACCGGCTATCAGCAGATGCTTGATGGCAAGTCGTCATGGTGTCGCAAGTGTCAGAATGGTGAGAGCCCATCAGACGATGGTCAAGGTGATTTTGTCCATGGCAAGGTCCAATGGGTCACCCAAAACCCTGGCAGACAACTGCTCACTGGATCCTTCCATCCAGTCAACGACCAAGAGTGGGSCTAACAGTGCGACCAACCCTCAGAACCTCACCAACGATCTTTTGTTGACTCCTCAGATGAGATACAAAGTGATCAACAACCAACCAATCACCGACATGTCCTGGAAGCCCTCCCAACAAAAGTCCATGTACTATATGTACCAGAACGTTGTTGGTGAGACTGACCATCTTGTGGCCATTGCCTCTGCATATGGCAATATGAAGTCGTTGGAGTCCTTGTTCCCAGTGCATGCCGATCTGCTCAATACCCCCACCGCCAATGGTCTCTATCCATTGCACTACGCTTGTATAGCAGGCAATCTCGAGGTGGTCAAGTTCCTCCTGGCCAAGGGGGCCCTTCCTCAATTGAGGACCAAGAACTACTTCAAGATGTCCTGTCTGATTTTGGCAAGGATCTATGGACACCATGCTCTCGAGCAACATTTGCTACGAACCTACCCGCATCTAGCGAAGCTAAAGTGTGGTCTCCGTGACAGGAAAACATTCCAATCTTGGAGGAACTACAAAGAAGAACCCTTCCAGAGGCCAACTGGCGACACGTCAGAGAGCATCTTCAGGGCCATCCTTGATGGTAATGTTGCCGCAGTCAAGAAGCTCCTCAAGTCTGCTCAGACACCTCGAGTCGACCTCCTCGGACACTCACTCTATCACTACGCCGTGCTGTCGCCCATTCCAAAGGAGATGGTTCAAACATTGGACTCTGAGGGTGTCAACCAATCGCTCAAGGGAGCAACCAACAAGTATGGTCAGTCCCCAAGACACTTTGCTCAACTGGCAATGCGTGCCACCAAACCAATCTGCTCCCACGATGCACCATTTGGACTATGCAAGGGATACCTCTTGAAGGAGTTGGAGGCACTTGTCACACAGCTGCCACTCGTTGATTCTGCAAATCAGTTCGTTGCTCCGATCCCAGCATTGTTCCTCATGCAATCCTACCACCAAAAAGCCAGTTCCACAGCCCCTGCTGCAACACCACAAACCACTCAATCGAGCTTTGGTGTTGGAGGAAAATTCAATGACAACTTCTCAAGTGATGTTTCCTTTGTCTCCCCAGTGTCCTCCTCTCCTCCAAAGTCTCCACCAAAGTTTTTGACTCCAGAGGGCGTGCCCCTGCCATCACTCTTTGGATCTCCAACTACATCCAATGTACAGCCCTCATTCTTTGGAACACCTCCACAACATTTCTTTAGCCAATCGCTCTTTGCATCACCGACAGTCCCTACTCTGCCACTCTTTGGAGCACAACAATCAATTGACAAGTTGGTCGATAACTTCAATTCTCTCCAGATCCCAACATCAAACTCTGCCAACTATCCTGATTTCCTTCGTCCAGGATTCCAGCAATATGCAGAATCATCCTCGGTTGCCAAGGCATTGGCTCTAATTGGAGCACTCAACAACAGGCTCTCCAGTGAGGAAGTCAACAAGTTGCGCAGAATGGCGTTCACTTTCTTCATGCCCTTATTCAATGCAGTAGAGGCATATTCTTTGGACAACAGTTTGGACAACTTGGCAGAGACCTTCAAGATCTGTTTGAAACTTCCATTCAAGGACCTTTAGATCATTCCCTCTAACCAACACACACATATCATCTTGTTTGCTATCTACATCTATGTAAACGCTCTGTCACACAATCAATTGATCAGATAAATCTGTGAACACACGTCCATTTTGGATGTATGATGATTGGATGTATTGTATTGCCACACCGCAGGAGGGGTAGCAACCACACATCTGATTGTTTTGTTATTTAATTCAAATAAAGTATACACATACAATATATAAACCTAAGAAGTCTATATCAAATAATAATAATAATTTATTAATAATAACTATTTTTATAAATACTATCAAATTGTTTAATAATTTGTTTGTTTTCTTTTGTAAGTTGGTCTACGCTTGTTCCTTCTGAAAAAGATACTGATTGGTGTTCCTACAAATGGATAGGTCTCGCGAATAGAGTTGAGCAGGTATCTGTTGATCGATGGTTGTACCTTGTCTGGATCATTGACAAAGAATACAAAGCTTGGCGGGTAACCTTTGGATTGAATGGCAAATTTGATACGAAGGTTACGCTTGCCCTTCTTTGGCATCTTGTGTTTGAATGTAGCTTGCTTGATGATTGCCATCAATTCCTTGACTCGCAGCCTATGGTTATGATGTTAATATCAAACATGTTTGGAAAGAAGTGGATTCTAGATATTACCTTTTCTCTCTTTCAAAGAATATCTTGATTGCCAAATCCATTGCTGTTGGAACACAGAATCCAGTCTTTGCCGATGTGAATATGGCGGGTGCATAGTCAAGGAAGGTCAACTTCTCTCTCAGTGTCCTCTCGTACTCCTTCTGCTCCTTGGAAAGAACTGGCATTTTCACTTCTGGTGGAGGAGGTCTTTGTTTCTTACCCTCGGCCTCTGCAATCTCCAACTTCTTCATATATTTCCAATACGCCTTGATAAAGTTGTACTCTCTCTCCTCCTCATCTTTTTCCTCTTGATCTTCCTCATTATTATCCTCCTCCTTGAGATAATCAACTGCATCGTTGTCACCCTCTACGTCACCATCGACCTCGTCCTCCTTAATATTATCCAACTCTTGCTCGATCTCCTCCAACAGATCCTGCTCCTTGGTCCTTCTATCTGATGCTTCTTTGCTTGGCCAAAAGTCGCTATCATAGCTTAGCTTTGATGAACTTGTCTGTATCAAAAACTCCTTCTTTGACAACCCATTCTTCTTCATAATCTGCTTCTTCTCCAACTCTTCTTCCTCATCATTATCTTCATCTTCTTCCTCGTCCTCCTCTTGATCATCTTCATCATTGTCATCCTCGTCCATTTCCTCATTATTCTTGACATTTCCAAGTTGTACTGCTCTCTTATTCTTTTTTCCACCTCCAATGATATTGTTGTCATCCAATATCTCATCCAATAAAGATAGGTTTGGTCTGTATCTCTCTTGTAGATCATGGAACTGCTTCTTCTCAATGAGCTTGGCTGCCTTCTTCTTGTTCTGTGCATATAGGTCCCACTTGTTGATGATCAACACTACACTCTTGTTGTTCTGTGTGATAAAGTCTGCAATCTTGAGATCCTGATCGGTCAATCCCACTGTGGAATCAATCATCATCAATACTACATGTGATCGCTCAATAGCCTTCATAGCCCACAGCACTGATGACTTCTCAAGACCTATCTTGTGTGTGCTCCTCCTTCGAATGCCTGCCGTGTCAATGAGTGTGAGGTCATGAATGTCTCGCCAAATGAAGTTGCAGTCGACTGGATCATGTGTTGTTCCAGAGATATCAGAGACGATTGATCTCTCCTCTCCAATGATCTGATTCAAGAGACTGGACTTGCCAGCGTTTGGTTGTCCAACAATCGATATCTTGATAGAGGTCTGCTCAGAGGGATCGCCCAATGCCAACTTGCTATCTGGGAGAGACTTCAGCACCTTGTCCAACAGTGTGAGCACACCAGCACCATGGATCGCAGAGAAGGGATAAGGATCGCCAAGACCCAATCGTCGAAGCTCATCCATAGGTAGTCTGTCCACAGAGTCATCATTGTCAGCCTTGTTGATTCCAAGGAACACTTTCTTGCCCTGTGTATTAAACTTGGTTCGCAACATTCTCGCAATCTCACGATCGACACCAGTGATACCAGTCTTTGCGTCCAACAGGAATATAATAGAGTCTGCTTCATCCATTGCGATGGTTGCTTGTGTCTTAATTGCCTCTGCGAAATGATCAGTGTGAGCGGCAGCCTCACCTACGAGACCACCCGTGTCCACCAACTGGAACTGATGACCATACAACAGAGCTTCACCATAGAATCTGTCTCGAGTTGTTCCTGGTATATCCTCGACCAATGCCTGTCTCGATCCTTGCACTAATCGATTGAACAGAGTAGACTTGCCAACATTTGGTTTGCCAACGATTGCAATCAATGGTTTACCCTCAGTTCCCTTTACCTTTGCTCGTTGGAACACTGTATTGCTTACTCCTGATGATGCTGATGGTTGAGGTGTTGCCGACTCAACTGTATCTGGTTGTGTAGTTGATTCATTCGAGTATGATCTCTTGGTGAACCATCCACTACTATTCCAAGTAGTGGACGTCAAAACAGATGGCATTGAGATATGCAAAGGGCAAACCAGTGAACGTGTTGATGTAGTAGAGTGATGATGAATATGATTGGCATTATTGTGATACCTCTGTGCAATTGACACCTTGGTGAATGCCCGTGCCAATGACCTATGTGCGAGCATATCTATCTATCTTCTAGTTATATCTTTGGTGAAATAGAAAAAGGATCTGATTCGTTCGTTTCCAACATGTTTTGATCAAATCTCACACATTCATTACTTCATTATCATTTGGCAATCAGAATGAGTCCATTGTTATAATGTAATTATATTTATTAAATGGATCAGTTAAAGGTAGATCAACAACAAGGCCTATCTGGCCTTGTCCATCATTAGGGTATTCTATGGACCAGGTCTCTAGTTCTGCTTGAGCTTGGTGACCTGCAAGAATACATCATCAAGTGCTAAAGTGTTGGTCGTTGATTGTTAGTTTCAAATACAATATACAAGTTGGTAGAAGAATAAACTATACATACTTGTATGTGATACACCCCAATCACGAATTGGTGAGTTCTCCTTGTCCTTGCTGATGCGCTCCAGTGTCTTGAAGAAGTTGATCACTAGGTTTGGATCGGTGTCCAGTGAGAATCCAAAGTTCATAAAGTCTGCTGCCTCATTCAACAGTTTGCTGTCTGTTGTTATTGTTGTTATAATAATATTAGTGTTAGTATCTCAAGAACATATATCCAGTAGTCAATCAAATACATACCTGGTAAAAGATTGGCAATGAGTGACTTGACTTCTGGCAATAGCTCAGGCTTCTTTGCAATCACATTGATCGAGTATCCCTCTCCAAATCTATGCTTCAACTGAAGTGAGTTACCATTGCATGCCATCGCTCCATGTGCTAAATAATTGATATTATAATACGTTGTTAACAAGACTGCCTCTTAACTTCCTGCATGCTTGGCCTGTTGCCACAAATACTTACACATAATTACAATACGATCAGCAAGGATATCAGCCTCCTCCATAAGATGTGTGGTCAGAACGATTACTCTGTCCCTCTTGATGGTCTTGATGAGGTTCCAAATGTGTCTTCTGCTCTGTGGATCCATGCCAGTGGTTGGCTCATCCATGAAGATGATCTTGGGATCACCAATAGTCGAGATGGCCACGGACAGTCTACGCTTCATGCCACCAGAGTAGGTGCTAACATGGTTGTTGGCCACCTTGGTCAACTTGACCGACTCGAGTGCCGACTCAATCGAAGTTGGTCTGTCCTCAACAGGGATACCCTTGAGTTCGGCAAACAAGTTGAGATGTTCGCGAGCCGTCAGCTCATTCCAGAGGATGTCATGCTGTGGACATACACTCGTAAGCTTCCTGACCTCTGCCAGGTCACGTACAATACTCTTGCCATAGACGAATGCATCTCCGGATGATGGACTGACTAGACCAGTAAGAATACCAATGGTAGTTGTCTTTCCAGCACCATTATGACCCAACAAACACAGAATTGAGCTGTCCTCAATGGACATGCTGAGATACTTGACAGCCTTTACGTCACGCTTGCTGTTGAATATGTTCTTATAAGTCTTGGAAAGTCCAACCAACTTGATCGGTGCTTGGTCTGAATGTGAGTGGAGTGAGTGGTTAGTATTGGATCGATCGTGATGGACAGTACTGAACTAACTTACTTGATTCATCATGGGCAGCGGCAATGGCATCACGTACATCACTATCATCAAAGTGGGGAGTCTCAATGTAGGTGGCACGCTTCTCGGTGAATCCCCAGTAGGAGGGCAGGAGGAAGAACCAGGGTGGGTAGGAGTTACCATCGTTACCAGGGATGACGTGCTCAAAGTACCAGGCCAACACTGTGTACACCACAGAGAGGATGATGAGATTGAGCAGTGCATGGTAGGTCTCGGGGATGTCGACGTTGGGGTTCTGAGGTGTGTTGTAGTCGAGATACAAATCCTTCCACTTGAAGCCGATGCCGGTGTAGGTGCTGGTCATGGCGATCGTGTTGATATCAGTGATGGCCTTTGAGAAATGGAACATTGGCAGGATGTACAACACAATCCTTGCTGCCAAAGACCAATTGCTGTTGGTCGTATAAATGATCTGGAACACCAATACACCCATGATCGAGTTGAACATCATCTGCAACAATGATCCAATGATGAATATTGTCATACCAATTCCAACTAAAAGATTGAGTGAATGAGTGAATGAGTTAGTTGATATGATTGATAATGTTAATGATGTTGGACATAACATACTTGCAGCCTTTGTAGTCTGGATGAATGAGAGAATGAAGAAACCAACTTGGTTCATGGCAATTCCAAAGAGGAAGAAGGTGAGGAAGTTGACAAAGAAGTTGGTGGTGAGGAAGAACTCGAATTGGACTACACATCCCATGGCCATGGTGATGAGGGTGAGTAGGACGTTGGTCAGGATACACCAGATGAACCAGGAGATGAAGTAGACACTGCCACTCAGACCCATCATGATCATGCCCTGCTTGAGCTTCTTCTCCTTCTCATAGGAGATCTTGTACATGAGGAAGATGAACGAGATCATGGCGCCACAGTAGAAGAACAGACAGCCGTATGTGCCCACAGAGTTGGCTGACGGGTTGAACAGCGGGAAGCTGGACGTGGTCATCGTGAATTTGGGCATGGTGGTCAGGTTGCGGTCACGTGACATGAACGTATTGATGGCACGGTGCAGGGCAAAGTTGATGGGCACGGTGTAGTCGATGCAAGCGAATGGATCGACGTAGTTTGGACAGGTGGAGTTCCAGAGATGGTTGTAGCGAATCAATGACTCATTCTGATAGGTGAACTTGTTGATGATTGGGTCTGTTGGGTAGTGGATCGAGAAGTTCTGTGGCATGCTCTTGAACTCAATTCCACCCATCGTTACGTTAGGGTGATCCTGGACGAATTGATAGATGTCCTCAACAGTGTCCATTGCAATGATACCATAGTAGTTTGACATGTTGCCATTGACTTCCAATGGAGGGATGTTGGTTGAGCCCAAAATCGACATTAGCTCATTGATCAATGGTGAATCCGATGGTGTATACATCAATGTGTAGCAACGATCCTCAATATATGGTGTGCACAATGGCAGTTCATGTGAGTTGTATGTGTCAACTGGTCTAGGTATCAAGGCTAGTTGTTTAAGGTTAGGGCGAGGGGTTAGGGCGAGGGCTAAAGGTGATGGAAACATACCATTCATTGGGGATGGAGAATGAGCGATGATCAAGAGGATCAAGATGAAGAGTACTGGTGAGAGTAACTCAATGACAGTTGATACCCATGCTCTGAGTGAGACGACCAAGTTCTTCTTCAACAGAAGTTTAGTTTGTAATAGACTTCTCAACAATGACTCTACTATTTTCTGTGACAATGTTTGTTGTTGACTACCACTATGAACGTCATCGTAGGCACCTCCTGCGGAAGCCACAGGTGAATAGCCATAATCGTTGTCCTTTGACATTGTATCCTTTATCTATATTTATATATACAATACTACTATAAAGGTAGATAGGTAATATTAAAGTACTAGATTATGGATGGTACCCATTCGACCTTCTTCTCACCAAGCTCCATGATGAAAGTCCGAAATGTGCTCGGAACTCTCCCATGGGGGCAAAACCAACAATAATGTCTGTCATCAGTGCCCCCACCCCATGACGAAAACCGATATTTTGGGCTCACGAGTGCCATTCTCAACTTTTAAAGCTTGATGGTGCTGCAGAAAGGTCATCCATTCCTTTCGTCCATGTCATTTGAGCCCAGTGTTTGCATCACTCCTTTGCAGCATACTTCTCCGTCTCTGTTTGACTTGAACTAAATAAGTTTAATACTTTCTAACCATTATTGCAAAGTTACTCTCTCACACACTCAATCACCTCATTCACAATCCGATCAATCAATCAATCTATCCAACTACTATCTATCTATTTCTACAGCCAGCAGACAGACAGAGATTGACTGTAAGAGAGAGATAACAATGGAGACACCAAAGTCCAATCAATTTAGGGCTATGTTCCTAAAGAGTGCTACATTCCTCAAGAGACAAAAGTGTGCCGTTATCATGCAGGTCAGCATACCTCTAGTGCTTGTTGTACTCCTATGTCTTATTCAAATATTCGTTAGACATGAGATGAACATGTTGAAGCCAACACTCATCCCACCATCCACATTCCCAATACTTGAGATAGGGTATGTCCTCTCCTACTTCCATCACCCACTCACGAAGCCCTCACTAACTCAATCACTCCATCAATCCAAACAAAATAGACACTTTGATGACACCAATCCAAATGGTATACCAGATATTGGAACACTTGGAAATGATGGAAATGGTACTGGATTCCTTGGACACATGCCTCAGATCTATGGACCAATACCTTATATCAACAAATCAATGTACATACCATACAGTCAAGACTTCCAGACACCAAGTCAAATGAACCGTGACATCCTCAATGTAAAGACATCACTGGTCAACGAGCGTCGTAGTACCGTGGTGCTCAGTCCAGCTTCATTGTTCAACATGCCATTTGCATCTCTAATCTTTAACAACTTCTCTGCTGACGGACAAGTGTTGGACTACACCGTTGCCATTGACATCCAGCCACTCTTCCAATTGTCAAACTTCTCCAATCCATTAATCTATGTCTTTATGAGCAATCTACTAGAGAGTGCATATAGTATGTATACATTACTCACTATGTACTACTTCTTCATCATACTAACATCCATCCTCTCTCAGTCAATTATGTATATGGCCAAAAGTTCGCAGTGTTCAGTGAGCTGACTACACTACCATTCGAGCAGTATCCACCCTCAATCGATGTGGGCAGTCTTCTCGGTGGTCTTTTCTACCCATTCGCCCTCTCCTTCCTTTTGCCTTTGTTTGTCTTCTCCATCGTCCTTGAGAAGCAAGAGCGTTTGAGAGACATGTGTCTAATGGTAAGTGATCACCAATGACCTAGGACAAGTGAGACCAACACCTAACCAACACATTATCCAACAACACAATTATAGATGGGACTTAAGATGAGAAACTATTGGATCGTTACATATTTGTTCAACTTCTTGTTGTACTTTTGTGCATTGGTGATTGTAGTTGGCATCAGTATGGCATTTAGATTCTCAGTGTTCACTGATGGTTCTGGCTTTGCCATGTTCCTGTTGCTGTTTGGATGGGGAAATGCCATGATCACCTTCTCATTCTTCCTCAGCACTCTATTCAAGAGGACCAGAACTGCCACAGTCACCTGTTACTTCCTTTTGATCATCAGTGTCATTGTCAACCTTGTGCTCTCTGCCGAGTGTATGTATCACCTTATCCATCCCAAGTGCATCATCCTCTCTAACCCATTACCTCAAACACATGACATATATAGTATGGCAGAATAGTCCACCACCAATGGCATACTATTGGTACCCTCTGTTTGCGTTCTACCGTGGCCTTACAGAGATCTCATCACTCTGTGGTCTTAACATGTGCCCACAATGGTCGGCCTACACTTGGAGCTTTGAACCATCTCGTATAATCTTCTGGTTGTACATGGACTCCTTGTTCTATCTGGTGCTGGCCTTGTACCTTGACCAGGTGCTTCCACGTGAGTTTGGTGTGCCCCAGCCACCCCTGTTCTTCATGCAGCCACTCTTTGACTGGATCAAGAAGAAGCGTCAACTCCAAGTGTCCACACCAGAGGAGCAGGTGTTCCTGATCAACGAGTCTTCACCCGATGTACCCGATGAGGCCGAGGACGAGGACGTCGCCAATGAAAAGAGTCGAATCATCAACCACCAGATCAGCATGTCTGCCCCCATCATCATCTCCAACCTGTCCAAGCACTACGATGGCAGACCCAAGCCCGCCCTCGACAAGCTCTACCTGACCATCGACAGTGGTGAATGCTTTGGATTGCTTGGTCCAAATGGTGCCGGCAAGACCACAACCATCTCCCTTCTCACCGGTCTGTACCGCCCATCCTCTGGCTTTGCGCGTGTGGGAGGCTTCGACATTGCCACTCAAATGGACTACATCCATCGTATCGTCGGAGTATGTCCACAGTTTGACACACTCTGGGAGGACCTGTCCTGCGTTGAGACGCTGCTCTTCTACGCAAGACTCAAGGGAGTGCCAATCAAGGATGAGCTGGAGCATGTGCACGACACTCTGCGCGACGTTGCCCTCTATGAGTTCAAGGACCGTCTGGTCAAGGAGCTGAGCGGTGGCATGAAGCGCCGTCTCAGTGTGGCCGTATCGATCACTGGTAACTCCAAGATCGTCTTCCTCGACGAGCCCACCACCGGACTCGATCCAAAGACTCGCCGTGAGCTCTGGGCCATTCTCAACAAGCTCAAGCATGGCAAGTGTATTATTTTGACTACACACAGCATGGAGGAAGCCGATGTCCTGTCCACGCGTATCGGCATCATGTCACAAGGCAAGCTGCAGTGCGTTGGCCCACAACAGCACTTGAAGTCCAAGTTTGGCGAGGGCTACTCGCTCAAACTCAACGTCCACCCCTCCCACCCCGAGTACGATCCCACCAGCCTGATCCAGAAGTTTGCACCAGAGGCCATCCTTATCGAATCGTTCTCTGGCAGCTTTGTGTATCGTCTGCCAAAGGACACACTCATCTCTGATCTCTTCACCTTTATGCTGCAGAACAAGGAAACGAACCACGTCACAGAGTGGGGCATCCAACAGACCAGTCTTGAGGATGTCTTCCTCAAGATTGCTGCATCTGATGACACTGTCAACTAGTCAGCAGTCAGTCGTCTGACACTAAATAAATCTAACTAACTAACTACCTACGTGGTCGATTGATTGATATGGTTATTTTATTATTATTATTATTATTATTGGACGATCTTGGAGAGATGTTGTTGTTTGTCTGCATCAATGTGTGCAAAGATGGCAGGTGCCTGCTGGTGAAGAGTGAGGATGAGCTGCTTGATGTCTGGCTTGAGCTCGTCGCTGATATAATTTCTCTCAGATGCATCGCTAAACACTACCAGTGTTCTACAGAGCTCTGTCTGTGTAAAGAATTGAGGATGTCTGTGAATGAACAGTTGTCAGTACCAAGGTTGTCTGGGGATGATCAAATTTAACACTTACTGTTTCAAAATGACAACAAGTTGTCTAAGGACTGCAGTGCGCTCCTCATCATCACTGATTGGAAGATTTGAGATCCAGAGAGGTATCAATGTTTGTAAATGGTCTCCCAACTGAGCGGAGCAGTGTCCGATCACACGTCCAATGGCAGAGATGGCATTCTCTGTGGACGACTTGTACTCTGATGATTTGGCCGTCGGTGTCTGAATGATTGCTACCAGTGCCTTGAGTGATTCCACTAGATATGGTCTGAACGCGACGGTGCCGTTTTGTGCGGCGATTCCCAGTGCAAAGCTGGCACCCTGAATGATTGCCGAGTCCTTGCTGGCGCAGGCAGTGATCATTGATGGGATGATGTGCGAATAGAGTTGGGTGACTGGCTCGCCTCCATTGTCGATAAGGTCGTCCAGTACACAAATCATCGATGATTGGATCGCCTCCGAGTCAGTCTCGCTGTTGATGCGGCTCAGGATGTCGCTGAGCAGGAACTCCTTGAAGTAGTTAACCGATGTCTGATTGCTCGAGATGATCACCTGACAGATCGCTGTTGCAGTGTTGTCGTAGGCCTGCTCCAACACCATCATCTCTTCGGAGAGATGGTTCTCGTCGTCCTCCTCGTCCTTGTCGTCCTCAATGTCCTGTCTGACCTCATCCAATGATGTCAATACATTCTGGAACGCCTTGAAAGTTGCCTTCAATTGAATGTCCGAAAGGAAGTTGGTTCCCATGGCCTCAACGCACTATACATTGACAGATTGTTAGTATGTTGTTAAAGTTGTATGAGTCGTGTATAATAAATAATACATACGGATGCAATGCTACGCATCTTCTCACCAATGATCTCTGGTAGTGACTCTGTTTCGAGTGACTTGAGCAGCTGCTCGAGGATGAAGTTGAAGAGATTGATGGTGAACTCCACCTTGGTTCCATCGGGCACCTTGAGCACCTTTTCAAAGTGTGCCCTTGATATCTTGATGATGAATGGTAGGAACTGTACGGCGCCCACTCTAATGTCCTCGTTGTAGATATAGTTGATTAACTTGAGTGACTCCTTGGACAACTCCTCAATGTATGGGAATAGTTCCTCTCCAAGAATGTTGGCGTAGAACACAATCAGCTCCAATGCCAATGCCTTGTTCTCGACCGTCATCTCACTGGCATCACTAATAGAGTCTTGTGTGATGTTCTCGTACTCTGTATGATGGGGTAGGGAGGTTAGTGATTGATGCATGAGGTCTCTGTTGTCTTGGGGCTCGGACTTACGGGTGGTTGTGATTTCCACTTTGGCGCGGATGGCCTCAAGGATGGGCTTCATGGAGAATTGGAGGTATGGCTTGAAGTCTGTGTCCAGACATTGGAGGAATCTAGTGCAGGCTCTGAGGAAGAAATCAATCTGAGGATCATCGGATTCGAATGGTGGTTGCTGTGCCATGTAGGTCATGATCTGGTGGAGATGTGGCGCAAACTTCTCCTTCTTGACTGCTAGACCAATGATACTGATGGTCTCCATTGCGGTACCTCTAAGCATACGTGTCTCCTTGGACTTGTTATTCTGGATGATGTTGATCAAGAATGGCATGAACTTGTCATAATACTATGATCACAGATTGTGGAGGATAGACGGTTAGAATTGGTTGATTGATTGATTGATTGATTGATTGAGTGATGGAGGTGATTGACATACCTTAACAAAGTCCTCATCGATACATTGAACAATGCTTGAGAGTGCAGAGAGAGCGTGCTGAGCGGAATAGAGGTTCTGTGAAGCCAGCAGTGGCTCAAGGTAGGCAAATAACTCCTCGGTGAATGGTCTAAGCATCTCTCTGTCCATGTCCTCAATGAAGCTGCTGAGGAACATACAGACAATACCTTGGTTTCTTTGGTATTTCTCTCCCTTGGTAGTGCCCACTGCAGCAAACAACTCCTTAAAGAATGGATGCAGGGCAGTTCCAAAGTCCTTTGACATTTGGGACAATGCAAAGAACAATGTCCAACGGACACGTGGATTTGGATCAGTGACCAATCTAAGAATGAGACTGTTATTGATTAATTGGATGGTTAGTTGATTGATTGATGGACATTGTCTTGAAAAGTGTACACATACTCTAGTAGTGAACCTTGATTCTTGATTAGGTTATCCTTGCAACCCTCACAGATCATTGAGATGCTCATGAGCGCTGCGTAGCGATCGCCCCAGAAGCTTGACTTTAACAGTTGAGGCAAGAACATCGAGACATGCTTGACAGTGAGTGTTGGAACTGCCTTTGAAAGACGATCAAATGCGCTCTGTGCCACCTTATCATCACTGTTGTCTCCATCATCAGATTGATCCTAAAGGTCGTAGTTAGTGAATGAATGAATTGATTGATCAAATGTAACTTACAATCTGTGTATTCCATTGGTTGAAATCGATCTCCTCTACTGATGCCGACCACTTGTAGAGCACCTGGACGAGCTTCTGGAAGTATAGCTCATTCTTCTTGTAGATGCTTGGTCTCTTCTCGGCGACACACAGGAAGAACTCCATGACAAAGTGTCTGGTCTCCTCCATCTCCACCATATCTGACACTAGTATCTCAAAGAATGGGTCCATCACCTTTTGTGGCTCTGTGCTGAACCATGCTGGCTTGGTATCGGCAATGATAATGAATACAAGTATTCCATCATGAGCACTCTTCTCATGTCCACTGGCAATCGCTTTTCCAATTGTCTTTTGTGTAATGTTGTTAGTGATATTGAATGATTGAATGATTGAATGATGGTAACATACTGTTATCATGGGTGAGACAAGAGGCTGGAATGGCTTTAGGTCAATACCACGGATGTTGAGGAACATGGAAACGGTCTGAAGGGCGGCCACTTGGACTTCGATGGATGTATCAACCAAACCAACATTGACCAGATCTCTAAATTGGATGATATATGGCTTGATCAAATCGGAAGAGATTTCAGACAAGATCAGCTTGATCACAATGAATGATGCCTCTCTGAGATTGGCATTCTCTGACTTTGCGGCTCCAAACAGGTATGGAATCAAGTCATTCCATTCATCTATTGTTGTTGTTGTTGTTGTTGTTGTTGTGTCTGTAAGTGTGACTGCTATTCCTACATGCTACTAATACTAGACTGGTGACATACTCTTTTGGATGAGGTTGGGAGCCAATGAACCAATGATGTTGGCAATCTTGTGTCTGGTTGACTTGACACTCTCATTCTGCAAGCATTGGAGCAACTGTACTTTGGTGTGTTGCTTGGTGTCTGGAGATAGACTGTTCCACAAACACTTTGGATCAGACTCACTGAGCAGTGGTCTTACCAACACTGATGCATACGCCTTGAGCTGTGTGTGCGGATATCAATGAACGAACGAACGAATGAATGTGAGTGAGTATTCCTTGATGATTGATAATGACACCTACAATTTGATTGTCAGAACTTGACAGTATTATTATTAGACATCCAACCAACTGATCTGGATGTGCTCTGTATGCATTGAATCTCTCCTCTGCCTGTTTGATGATGGCAGTATCATTCTGACCAAGTGCATGAATGATTTCAATGAACTCCTTTGGTATCTGATCCATGCTTGTGATAAGTTTATCTATATATAAGTGTTGTAATATTGATAATAGTAACAGATAGTAATAGTAATAAGATACACAGAGTAAGTAATCAATGAATGAATGAATGAGTGGGAGTGAGGTGGTGCGAGAGCATGAACACGACAAAGGGGTTCTTGTTTGGAGTCGACTCGTTTGTTTGAACCAAAGTGTGTGTTTGAAAAGCAAACTTCGTGGACTGACGTCGAATTGACGAGCCTACTGCTCACAAGTCAATAGTTTATCACTTTGGTTTATTAATAAGAATAATACAATGTTACAACAACAATTAAATAATAATCGATTATTATTCTCTAAAATATTTAATATCTATGGAGCAGGAGGAGGAGGAGGATATCTGATTAACAATGTTGGTTTGAGGAGATATTGCACCACAAGGACCAATCCATCGATCACTACAATCCTGGGCATTGAAACAAGTTGTGATGATACTAGTGTTGCCGTTGTAGATAGTAATAGGAATATAAGATCAGAGTATAGGAAGGCTCAATGGGATATACATAAGAAGTTTAATGGTGTCGTGCCAAAGTTGGCATCCGATGCACACAAGGCCGTGATTGATGAAGCCGTCGAACAGGCATTGGCCATGGCAAACACAGATATCAATGCAATCGATGCCATTGCCGTTACAACTGGTCCTGGCATTGCGCTGTCACTGGAGGTTGGATTGGAGAAGGGTCGTCAGTTGGCAAAACAGTACAACAAGCCATTCATATCGGTCAATCACCTCGAAGGACATTGTCTGGCGTGTCGACTGTCATGTCCCGACATCCAATTCCCCTTCATGACACTTCTGGTCAGTGGTGGACACTCACAACTGCTCGTATGTCACGGTGTCTCCTCATATACCCTGCTTGGCAACACTCTCGACGACTCTGTTGGCGAGGCATTAGACAAGACTGCCCGAATGCTTGGTTGTGGCTTTGGTGAAGTTGATGATGGAGATAAGAAATACACCAACATACATGGAGGTGAAGCAATCGAGATCTTATCCAGGTATGAACCAACAATATCGATCAATCAATCAATGGAATTACTCCACTCACTCACTCACTCAATCACTCGACATACCAAATCAATTTAGAAAAGGTGATCCAAAGAGATTCCCATTCACAATACCATTGATTGGATCAAAGAATTGTGATTTCTCATTCTCTGGACTCAAGTCATCGGTCAAGCGATTGATTGGTGAGCTGACTGCGGACAAACCAAATGGTGAGCTGTCAAACCGGGATAGGTTCGACCTGGCAGCATCATTCCAATATTGTGCCTTTAAGCATTTGGAGAAGAAGACACTCAAGGCCATCACATGGTACAACAGCAAACTAAACACAACTGTCAATGGAAAGTTGTTTGAACCATTGCGTGGCCTCGTAGTGACGGGTGGCGTGTCCAAGAACAAGAAGCTGAGACAACAATTCGAGGAGTTGGGCACACAAGTTGGTGTGCAGAGCTACTTCCCCGAGCCAGCACTATGTACAGACAATGGAACAATGATCGCATGGGCCGGCATCGAGATGTACAAACATAAGATGTTCACGGCACCAGAGGACGCCTACTATTTGCCAGTGTGGCCTCTGGACCCTTCACCAATCTCGCTGTTTGAATCCAATCTAAAGCCCAAGGATATAAAGATCAGAGAGGGTTGGTACAAGGATGTAGTCGAGAAGTATGGTCCAACAACAAACAACTCGTCGTCGTCGTCATCATAAGACATAATAAAGACACAAAGGCAGTCATCAACCATGCAAGTGATGGATGAATAGAGTAATAATAGGATAAAAAAGATGGTTATTCTTTTCTCTTTGGTTGTATCCAACAAAGGTGGCACAAGGGGAAAGGTGGAGGCACTAATGGTATGGTATAATGGGTGGGATGGTGAAAGGGACTGAGCTGCAGAGGTTGTTGGTGATTATGATGGGTGTTGTGTTATTGTTGTTGTTGAAGTTGTATAGAATGACCATTGTTTGGACAATGGGCAAACAGAGCAGATGGTTGGCGACGCCGGCGTTGATCGGTCGGTCGGGTTGGTTGGTCGGGGGTATTCTGTTCTTCCTCTGGACGACGCGGGTCGCGGGACCAGCCTCGTTGCATGCGCGCGTTTATAAATCATCCTCGTCGGCTGGGATTGGGACACTGAGACTGGTTTGAATTTCTTTCTCGTACTGCTGCATCAAAGCCTGGTCCAAGATGATCTCGGGTGGCTGCATGTTTGGCTGTTGGACCAGCTGGACGTTCTTGTTGCCGAGGAGCTTGGAGGTCAACCAGATGAATGGCTTCTCAAAGTTGTAGTTGGACTTGGCCGACACGTCGTAGTAGGAGAGGTTGTATTTGCGGTGGAAAGTGATTTGTGATGGCTTGACTTTACGGTCCTTGATGTCGACCTTGTTTCCACAGAGAACGATGGGGATGCCCTCGCAAACTCTGACCAAATCTCCGTACCAGTTGGGGCAGTTCTTGTAAGAGACACGCGAGGTGACATCAAACATGATAATGGCGCATTGTCCTTGAATACTATATTATTCGCGTAATTGGTTTGTTTTGTTTGATTGATCGATTGTTTGATAGATTGTGATTGATTGATTGAATGATGTGTTAGACATTGTTTCTCTTTCTAGTGTATCAAATAATAATGAATGATGAAGTACTTACTAATAACCGTCTCTCAAACCTCCGAACTTCTCCTGACCAGCAGTGTCCCAGATGTTGAAGATGATCTTTCCGTAGTTGGTGTAGAATGGCAATGGATGAACATTGACACCAAGGGTTGCTAAAGTTATTCGAGAGAATGATAGAAATATGTACTATTAGTACTTGTTCAAAACAAATATAAGTAATAATAATACATACGAATATATCTAGTCTCGAACTCTCCAGTTGCGTGACGCTTGACAAAGGTAGTCTTTCCTACACCTCCGTCTCCGACCAAGACGAGCTTAATTGGGTCAGTAGCAGTTTGAGCCATTGTGTATGTGTTGTTGTGTTGTTGAAAGCTATAAGTATTATTTGTATGATGAAATAATGAAATGTTTAGAATGTTGATGTTAGTAATCTATATGTCGCAGATGTTACGGATGCATCTTTTTGATGAAGATTCGTCACATACCAAAGAGATAGAGATAGCTAGAAACAAAGAGATAGAAGATGTATGTGTCTAGATGTGTGTGTGCGCGAGAGTGCTCGTTGTGAGTTGGTGCACATCGCTCGCCCAAGCACTGTGTTTTGTGTTGTTCAAAGCTCAAAATTCAATTTTAATTCATTTTAAATCATTTGGGGGTAGATGAACTACCACTCCAATTAAGGCGCGAGAACAGTTCAAGAACAACAACAAAAGGGTCATTGATGACACAGGACTACGAAGTCTATCTCTTCATTTGTTCGATAGTCAACTTATTGATGTTATTGGCGCTGAAGGTTATGGCAATTATGTGTTTGGAAACAGATAGATATTCGAATAGAATAAAGACCAGACTGTTCGATGAGCTCCACCAAACTGAATGCATGTCAATCAATGTGTTTGGGAGTTTGCAAAGATAATTGGGGAATTTAATTTAATTATTATATTTGTTGTTGTTGTTCCAAGACAGTTCAATTACAACAGCAACTTCTCACCGAATGACTTGGCAAGCTGGATGGCCTCGTCGACCTTCTCGATTGATGATCCAACACCCTGGGCAACATCAACCTTGCCTCCACCCTTGCCACCGAGCACCTCAGACACTTTGACCACCCATGAGTTGGCAGTCAATCCCTTTGTGGCGGCAGTTGACTTTGGTGGGACGATCGAGAGCACACACACCTTCTTCTTCTCCTCGTCTGGGCTGACAAACAGCACGGCAGTGTCTGGGCAAGCAGTCTGGATCTCCTTGATCAAGTCTGTGATGGCAGAGTTGTTAAGTCCAACTGTAAATGTGGATGAATGGGTGAGGTTAGTATAATGATCACCACCGGCACATTGATTGAGTGGGAAGAAGGCAATGAATGAACTTACGAGAAATCTCACCAGCAAAGACTGGGGCCTTGCTCTCCTTGAGTTGCTCGATAATGGTGGTGACAACCTTCTTGGCGTCGGTGAGTTGTTGTTGCTCCTGCACCTTGAACCACTTCTTGACCTCGTTCTGAACCTCGTTCAGAGTGGCCTGGAGCTCGATCCTCTTGGAGGCGGACAACTGATGTGACTCGAGCAGAGCGAGCAGTTTTGGCACGCTGTCCTTGAGGTCCTTGCCAGTGAGCTTCTTGGCCTCGTTGAACAGGTCCTCCAACTTCCTGTTGTTGTCAAAGACCACCGAGGCATCTGATCCAGTGACGGCAAAGATACGACGGACACCGGCGGCGACAGCCTCCTCAGAGACGATGGTGAAGAACTCGGCCTCCTTGGAGTTGGTCAAGTGAGTGCCACCACAGAACTCGATCGAGTAGTTGGCCCAGTCTGGGTTGGATGGGTTGGTGATCAGGTCGTTGACGTCGACACCAACAGACACGACACGCACTGGGTTGGGGTAGACCTCACCAAAGACAGCGCGCAGGCCATAGATCTTCTTGGCCATGTCCAGCTCGACCTCCTTGCTGTGGACGGGCAGTTGCTTGGCAATGAGCTCGTTGACGATGGCATCCACCTGCACCAGCTGGTCCTTGTTGAGCGACTTGTCGATTGAGAAGTCGAAACGGAGACGGGTCTGGTCAACCAATGAACCTCTCTGGTCGACGTTCTCGCCGACGACCTTGCGCAGGGCAAAGTTGACCATGTGAGTGGAGGTGTGGTTGGACATAATGGGGATGCGACGGGTGTAGTCGACGGTGGTCTCGACACGATCACCAACCTTGAGCTCGGCGCAGTCGTCTGAGATGTAACCAATGTGCAGCACGTAGCCACCAAACACCTTGCAGTCGGTGACCTGGAAGGCGGTGTTTTGTGTGTCGGTAAAGTTGATGTTACCGATATCAAAGATCTGACCACCCTGCTCTGGATAGAAGTTGGTGCTCTCCAACACGACACCAACCATCTTCTTGTTGGCGTTGACCAGAGAGTTGATAAACTCGCTGCCTGTCCAGATGGCCTTGACCACGGTCTGAACCTCCTTCTGCTCGTACTTGTACTGGTCCTTGGTTGGGTGCACGTCCATCTTTTGCAGGATAGAAATGGGCTCGGCGTTCAAGGTGAGCTCGTTCTTCTTCTCCTTCTGACGCTTGCGGTTCTCCTCGGCCAACTTCTCGGACAGGGCTTCGTAGCCCTGAATGTCGACCTTCATGCCCTTCTCCTCGGCCATCAGTGTGGTCAAATCGATGGGGAAACCAAACGACGACGAGAGGTACCAAGCGTGGTTGGCAGAGATGACGCCGTTGGTGGACTTCTTGGCGATGTTCTCAAACTCGATGATTCCCTTGTCCAATGTACGCTCAAACATCTTCTCTTCGGTCTCGATCACTGAGATGATGTGCTGTGGACGCTTTCTGAGCTCGGGGAAGAAGTCGCCAAAGTTCTGCAACACAACGTCCACGAGACAATGGAAGAAGCCCGATGGGGCATTGAGCTTCTGCTTGCCATAACGGATGGCACGACGCAGGATTCTTCTCAACACTGAACCTCTGCCATCGCTGCTGGGTACGGCACCGTCGGCCAAAGAGAATGTCAATGTACGGATGTGATCGGCAATGACACGATAGGCCATGTCCACCTGGTTGGGGTCGTCCTTGCCGACCTTGCCACCGTATGGTTGGGAGAATTTGGTGACGCGCTGAATCTCTGCAAAGATGGGCATGAACACATCGGTGTCATAGTTGGTGCCAACCTTTTGAATGATCGAGGTGAGACGCTCGAGACCCATGCCAGTGTCGACGTGCTTGGCGGGCAGCTGTCTCAGCGACTTGTCAGCCTCGCGGTTGTATTGGATGAACACCAAGTTCCAAATCTCGATGAGGGTGGGATCGTCAGCGTTGACCAGGTGTTGCGAGCCAGTCCTGCCCTCGATCTTGTCAAAGTGAATCTCTGAGCATGGACCGCAGGGACCAGTGTCGCCCATCTCCCAGAAGTTCTCCTTCATGCCAAAGGGCAGCACGCGGTCAGCGGGCAAGAACTCGCACCAAATGGCCTTGGCCTCATTGTCTGGCTCGAGTCCCTTGTCGGGGGCACCGCCAAAGTAACTGGCGTAGATGCGTGCAGTGTCAAGCTTGTAGACCTCGGTCAGCAGCTCCCAGGCCCATGTGATGGCCTCGCGCTTGAAGTAGTTGCCAAACGACCAGTTACCAAGCATCTCAAAGAATGTGTGATGGTAGGTGTCCTTGCCGACGTCGTCGAGGTCGTTGTGCTTGCCACCGGCACGGATGCACTTCTGACTGTTGGCGGCACGCTTCAGCTTGGCCTGCTCGCTGCGGGGGTCAGCCTGTCCGAGGAAGATTGGCTTGAACTGATTCATACCAGCGTTGGCAAACAACAACGTTGGGTCATCATGTGGCACCACCTGTGACGATGGCACAAAAGTATGTTCATATTTCTTGGCAAAGAAATCAATGAATGTTTGCCTAATCTCATTGACTGTTGGTACTTTAGTTGAATCCATTATAAATATATAATATATATATATAACTATATAGTTGTATGTATATAACAAGAAGTAAGTTTAAATTGAATGATGATTGTTATCAAAGTGTTGTTGAATAATTTCAAAGGAAGTGAAGTGAGTGAAGGGTGGTGTGTTGGTTGAATTGGATAAAAAAGTGGACTCAAAGGATAAAACTAGTTGTGATGCAAAGGTGACATTGACAACCTTTTCGGGAATGTGATAGATGATGACTACCATTTGTAACGTTATCGTTTTTTATTGAAACTTTGAACTTGTGAGAAGAATGAAGGAACTGGATTGACTTAGTTTTTTTTGTTCTTTCCATTTCACGTGTGTCTTTGTTTACAAAAGTAATTGTGTAACACAATTCGAACTTTGTGAAACACAATTCGAACTTTGAAGGATGGAAGGATGGATGAATGGTGGTGTTTGTGAAGTCAAGTGAAGTGAGACCCAAGTGTTTCTTCGAGTCCCATCTTCCACTTCCCCTCTATTATCTCTATCTATCTCTATTACTCTCTTTATGTATTTCCAGACATCATCATACATTGTTATGGAGTGCTAAATCAGTCAATCAATCAATCAATCAAATCAAGAAGGGATATTATATATTTAGAAATATAGAACAAGAACATCAACAACATGAGTCAATCGGATAATACTTCAATGAACTCGGCTGTTGCCGACACTACTACTGCTGGTCAATATGTGGACTATGACACACAGCACCATGCAAGCATTACAGCAGCGTCACTAAAGGAGCGAAAGGCTGCACTGGCAGACATTGCCAAGGAGGACAACAACGACGTCTCGGCATCACAGCAGCAGCAGCTGTTGCAACACATTGACGCCTACTTTGAGACACTGCTCGTCTATTCAGACTCGTGCTCTGTTCGTTTGGTGGTCGAGTCCATGTCGGCGGCGTTTGCGCGCGCCCCTGCCGACCTCAAGCCAATGATGATCGAGCACTTCCTGCGCAAGCTGGCCGTCACCGCCAAGCAGATCAAGCCAGCCCTGCAGCCACGCTACCTGGCTCAGAACACCCTACTCAAATGGACAATGACGCTGTTGCAGCAGAGCAAGGATCACTTTACTGCCACACCCGCATCCCTTGCCTCCCTGATCAACATTCAATCTTCACTCATCGTGGATCTGTCTTCGACTCAATTGCACTTTGCTCAGTCTACATTCAAGCATTACTTTGAAGTATGTATCATACTCGTCATTCCAAGTACCCTTACTTACTCACTCACCTGATCAATCAATCCACTCAATCAACCAACAGCTCGACAGATCATTGACCGAAATCTACATCAACTACCTCAAGTCTATTGGAGAGGCAGCTCAAAGCCCATCGACACTCTACTTCTATGGATACCTGTTGGCGACACTCGACTCGAAAGCCATCGCTGCATCAAAGGACTTTTATCTCTCATATTACAACAAGGTAGTGCTGTCGTCCACGACACCCATCGCCATCGATCGTCATCGCTTGTTTGTTCCCCTGTTCAAGCTGATCGATCTCAACGACTTCACGACGGTGCTACTGCCCACCATTGGCAGATTCATCAAGAGAGCCCAGGAGGAGATCGCCACTGTCACTGCATTGATTCTCGAGAGCGTTAGTTTCGATCTCTCGACCTTGACCAAGAGCCACCTCATCCCAATGTTGGCGCCCATCCTCCAAGTGGCCAACATCAACAAGAAGCTCGTCAAGAGCAGCTTTGCCCTCATTGTCTCCAAGACCCAAGATGCCAAGGCTCTTCAATCATCCCTTGATGAGCTGTTCAAGCCACTTTCAAGTATGTTTATATCGCGGTTGATGAGTGATGGCCAATACTGACGCGTAATTACATTCCCTTCCCAACAGCTCCTGGTAACATAGGTGTCAAACTCAATGCTCTCTATGCCCTCAGATCAATTGTAAATAGCAGCAACAACCAATACAATACCAACGAGAAGCTGTCCATTGCCAAGGCTGTCGTCACTCCAGTGACCACCTACCTTGAGAAAGAAAGTAAGTTTAATGTCTGCCAACACATGATTGAATGAATAACCAACACTTCCACTCAATCAATCAGTTACAAAGACAAACAGGATTAATGGATTCAAATTGGTTGGAAGTTGTTTGCAATCGATTGACCTGCTCTCGGACAACCTGATAAAGTTGATCACAAACAGTTTGAAGAGTGACGAAGATGCCACAAAGGCCACGACAATCCTTGCATTGGCCAGAGCGTTCACACAGAGCGGCACAGCAGACGACAAGCTGTTTGAGAAGAAGTACACCCAGATCAACACTTTCAGCGAGTCGATCAATGCCATCCTGAAGAACATCAAAAACGCCGTCACATGTGACACTGCGACCACCGCCGCCGCCCTCAAGTACCAGCTGGTGCTGGCCACCAAGGCTCCAGCATCAATCGGTGGAAAGCTGCAATCAGACAAGCAGTTCGCCCTGCTGTTGTTCAGCAACACATCGTTCGTGCACCAGGCCAACTATCTGAATCGCACCAACAAGACAGACGAGGTGGCCGCACTCCTGGCGGACATTGTTCGTGTCCTGAAACCAATGAACGCCAAGGCTAACGAGCGCAGCGTTTACGCATCGCTGGTTCAGCTGCTGCTCCACCCATCGTGGCACTGTCGCAAGGCTGCCTCGCAGACCATCCACAAGCTGCACAGCGAACAACCCGATCTGACCAATCAGTTGTTTGTCGAGTTTGTCAAGATCCTCGACAGCCACTCGCAGACCCCAACTGTACTGTCCACGGACGTATACTCATCGGCACTCAAGGCCACCCTGTCCAAGACCTTTGACCAGAAGAACTACCCATCACTGGCCCTGGTCTCCAATCATCCATTCGTTGGTCACTGCTGGAGAGCCTGTCTGACGATCATTGGTACGACATCACGTGAGCTCCTGCAGGCACAACACGAGCAGTTGACACGCAACATCGTTCATTACCTGTTCACCCACGGTCTGCACAACAGGAAGCTGCCCATCTACCAACAAGCATTCAAGTCGGCCATGAAGGAGTTCTCTCGTGTCAAGTCAGCTATGATTGTGGAGAACAGCATTGGTCACTTTGCCAAGTCCCTGTCGTCCGTAGCCATCACCGGCCTGACACCCATGCAGCTGGCCATCCACGCCAGCGAGGAGGGCGTGCTCTACCTCGACAAGCAAGTGGTCGACGAAGAGAAGCGTCGCGAGGAGGAGCGCATTGCCTCAGAGACACGTCGTGGCAAGGCACCCAAGAAGAAGACGGCTGAGGAGGAGAAGGAGGAGGCCCTGCGTCGCAAGCAAGAGGAAAAGAAGAAGAAGGAGAGTGGCGAGCTGGAGCGACAAGAGAAGGAGCGCCAACGCCAGATCGCCGAGCAGTCGGCCATCCGTAGCGACATCAACATGACCATCGCCATCTACCACACAGCACTCGAGACCATCTCTGAGATGGCCTTGGCATCGCCTCTGTTCGCTGGTGAGTATCTCTCGATCCTCTACCTGCCCGTGCTCGAGCTCTTCAAGAACAACTACACACACGAGGCTGCAATGAACACGTACAAGACATTGACAGTGATGGCGCCCGCAAGTGCCAAGCTCAGCCTGTACTACGCTACGATGGTCACATACCTGATCAGCAACATCTATGCCACGCCCGTGCTGTCAGATCTTCAGATCCTGTCCTCGCAGCAAAAGGTGCTGACACACGTCCGCGACATCACCAAGACTGAGCCGCTGCCCGCCAGCGCGTTCAACTTCTTCTGGCCACTGGTCAAGAACGGCCTGGAGAAGACCGTCTCGTACACCATGCAGGAGCTGTCGATGGAGATCATCGAGAAGCACACATCGCAAGGCCAGCCGTTCCCAAGAGGATCAATGATCGCATCGCTCATCATTGTCGTAGCCACATGCACTCGTCTGGAGACCCAGGCGCGTGCCTCCATCTTCCAGATCATCAGCGGTGTTGAGGAGTCTGACGTTGGTGAGCTCATGGACGGTCTGATCTCCCAGCACCATCAGGTGCGCTTGATCTGTCTGCAGGCGCTCGAGAAGATCCCATCGATCTTCACGCCATCCTTCCAATGGGAGGACAGCTACGTTGGCAAGCTCTGGTTCGCAAGGTCCGACCCCGACGCAACCACATCGGCACTGGCTGACAAACTCTGGAACTCAAGCAACCAGGCCCCACCCGTCAACCGTTACATCGAACTGCTCAAGGACTCAACATACAGCTCGCACGACGAGGTCAGAAAGATCAATGCACAAGCACTGAGAGCAGCGGCCGCACTCGACACTGCCACCATTCGCAGCTACGCCATCGATCACCTCATCCTGACATTCGAATCAAACTCATCAGCCCTGGTCAAGGAGACCAAGGTCACTGCCAACACTCGTCGATCAGTTGCCACCGCACTGTCTGGCGTGGGCTCAGCCGTGTCTTCGGCAGACGACCTCAAGATGCTGTTCCAATGGCTTATTGAGACTGGTCTCTACGACACCAAACAGGATGTCGTCCAAGAGCTCATTCAGACCGGCATCATGATCATTGGCGTCCAAGGATCCAAGTTCTCTGGTGAGCTGCTGCAGATCTTTGAGGAGTTCCTCGGTCGTCCAGACAGCGGAACGGGCGATGAGGATAGCATCAGAGCGTCAGTCTCTGTGCTCATGGGAGCTCTTGCCAAGCATATGGAGGATGGAAATCCAAGGATCATTATCATCCTGGACAAGTTGATTGCTGCACTCTCCACCCCATCCGAGGCCGTACAGGTCACCATCTCCAAGTGTCTCACTCAGCTGATGGCCCACTCCAAGAAGCAGGGCGAGCGTCTCATCCCCATCCTACTTGAGAACATCAAGTCGGGTGGAGACTACGCCACACGTCGTGGAAATGCCTTTGGACTTGGTGGTGCCATCAAGGGTCTGGGAATCTCATCCCTCAAGACCTACAACATCATGGTCACCCTGACATCGTACGTCGAGGACAAGAGACATCCAGCCTCGCGTCAAGGTTCGCTCTTTGCCTTTGAGTGTCTGTGCAATATTCTTGGTCGTGTCTTTGAGCCATACATCATCCAGATCATCCCCAAGCTGTTGGTATGCTTTGGAGACAGTGCCGCCGATGTCAGAACGGCCACTTCCGAGACTGCACGTGCCATCATGTCGCAGCTGTCGGGTCACGGTGTCAAGATTGTGCTTCCCGCACTGCTCAAGGCCATCGACGATAGACAATGGAGAACCAAGGAGGGTTCGATCGAGCTGCTCGGTGCCATGGCCTTCTGTGCGCCCAAGCAGCTGTCATCATGTCTGCCCACAATCGTGCCCAAGCTGACCAACGTGCTCAACGACTCGCACATCAAGGTGCAGCAGGCTGCAAAGGAGTCTCTGTCGCACATTGGCTCCGTCATCAGAAACCCTGAGATCCAGGTGCACGTGCCCCTGATCCTCAAGACCTACGACGACCCAGACATCTACTCGCGCGAGTTGCTTGAGAACCTGCTCAGCACAAACTACATTCACACAATCGATCCAGCATCACTCTCGCTGATCATGCCAATCTTGGAGCGCACCCTCAAGGAGCGCAGCTCAGAGATCAAGAAGATGACCTGTCAGATCGTTGGTAACCTGTGCTCGCTCACTGAGCCCAAGGAGCTGGTGCCATACCTTGGCGTCTTGGTGCCAGTGCTCCAAAACGTCCTGGTTGATCCAATCCCCGAGGTGCGTGCCATTTGTGCCCGTGCCCTTGGTCTGTTGGTGCGTGGTATGGGCGAGGAGTACTTTACCAACCTCGTGCCATGGATGCTCGAGACACTCAAGTCCGAGCTGGGTCCAGTCGAGAGAAGTGGTGCCGCCCAAGGTTTGTCTGAGGTGCTGGCCGCTCTGGACATCTCACGATTCAACACGCTCATTGGCGAGCTGCTCACTATGGCCAACAGCACACGTGCTCATGTTCGTGAGGGTGTCATGTCGATGTTCATCTTCACACCCATCTCCTTTGGCCAGGCGTTCCTTCCCTACCTGCCCAAGGTGTTGCCTCAGGTGCTGAAGGGTCTTGCCGACGACTCTGATCCAGTGCGCGAGGTTTGCATGCGTTGTGGACAGTCCATCATCAATCAATATGCCGTGTCTGGTATCGAGGTCATCGTGCCATCGCTAGAGCGTGTGCTGTTCCACGAGAATTGGAGAATCAGACTGTCTTGTGTCACACTGTTTGGCGATCTGATGTTCAAGCTTGGTGGTGCAGCCATCATGGAGCCCACACCCGAGGTGCAAGCCACCTCCCCCACCACCTCTGGCAAGTCTGGCAAGAAGGACAAGGCATCAAAGCAAGCTGCCGCCGCCGAGGAGGAGGCCGAAGAGGAGGGCGACACCATCGCTCAAACCAAGAGCGAGATTTACAACCTTCTTGGCAAGGAGCGTCTGGACCGCATTCTCTCATCGTTGTACATGATGCGTTTCGACAACAACATCTCTGTGCGCCAGAAGGTTCTGCTGATCTGGAAGTACGTCGTCAACAACACACCAAAGACACTGCGCGAGATCCTTCCATCGCTGATCGAGATGATCATCGCATCGATTGGCTCGTCCAACATCGAGAAGCGCCAGGTTGCCGCCAGAACACTTGGAGACGTCGTCTCAAAGCTTGGCGACCGTATCCTGCCCGAGATTCTCCCTATCCTCGAGCGTGGACTCAACTCGGACGAGTTTGAGACCCGTCAAGGTGTCTGCATTGGTCTTACTGAGGTTATCTCATCGGCTCGTACCCAGCTGCAGCCATTCCTCAGCTCCGTGGTCACATGTATCAGCCGCTCGCTCTGCGATCCACTCATTGACGTGCGTGAGGCCTCTGCCAAGGCCTTTGACCAGCTCCACCTCACATTCGGTTCAAAGGCAAGCAACGACATCTTGCCATCGCTCATTCAGAAGCTGGACAGCAGCAACGCCTCACTGGCAAGCAACGCCCTCGATGGTCTCCGTCAACTGGTGCTCATCAAGTCGTCCGTTGTCCTGCCCTTCATCGTGCCCAAGCTCCTGGTCAAGCCCATCTCCACTTCAAACGCTCAAGCGCTTGCATCACTCACTCAGGAGTCTGGTGCAGGTCTGCACACTCACCTGGCCACGATCATCCCCGCAATGATCGAAGCTTTCTCAAGCCCAAGCGCCACCAACGCCAAGGAGGTCAAGACTGCCGCCGTCTCCATCTGTCGCTCGATCGATGAGGAGGGTCTCGAAGTGCTCATCCCCTTGTTGCTCGAGGAGATTGAGTTGCCCCACCCCAACATACGTCTGGGCGCATGCGAGCTGATTGGCGAGTTCTGCAGTGGCACCACTTTGGACCTGGAGGATTACATCGATTCATTGATCGTTGGCCTTCTCTCATTGTTTGTCGACCCAGAGCCCAAGGTTCAGGTTGGCGCCAGCCAGGCATTGTTGGCCATCACCAAGACCATCAAGAAGGAGAACCTGCAATTCATTTCCTCTGTCCAAAGCGGAGTACAGAAGCTGGCCGCCGAGGTGGACTCGGACACACAGACCGTTCCAGCCTTCTGCATCCCCAAGGGATTGGCACCAGTGTTGCCCATCCTGCTCAACGGTCTCAGATACGGTACTGCCGACCAAAGAGAACTGGCTACCAACACCTTGCATCAGGTCATCACACTCACATCTCAGGACGGTGTCAAGGCTTCAGCCATGGAAATCACTGGTCCACTGATCCTCACCATAGGAGATAAGTTCCCATGGGGTGTCAAGGCTGCCATTCTCCAGACTCTGTCGTTGCTCATCACCAAGTGTCCAGCATCGATGAAGATCTTCTTGCATCAACTGCAGCCCACCTTTATCAAGTCATTGGCCGATCCCCACAAGGTTGTGCGAAACAATGCCGCCACGGCACTCGGTCTGCTCATGACACTCAGTCCCTCGGTGGACCAGCTGGTCAACTCACTGGTCACAGGCATAGGTTCCACTGACGCCACCTCTCAGGAGGTCAAACTGAAAGCGCTCCACAACATCTTTGAGAAGAAGCCAAAGATTGACCAAGCCAACTTGGAGAAGGCACTTGTGCCTGTAGCCGAGTTCCTGTTCACTCAATCCGATGAGCTCAGATTGCCAGCCGCACAGGTCATTGGATCGTCATCTAAGTGCTTCGCCTCGGTCGATGCTCTCAGCCTGTTCATCAAGACCCATCTGCTGTCTCCATCCGGTTCGGTGATGGTTCGCTACGGTAAATCATTGGCCATTGGTGAGATCATGAAGGTGTCTGGCAAGGAGATTGTCTCCAGCCAAACCTCGCCAATTGCCCAAATCATCTCGACCTGCCTCGTCGACCTCAAGGACGAGAAGGCACCCATCCGTGAATCATCATCACTGCTGGCTGACTACATTCTCCGTGTGCAACCAACATACGCCAGTGAACTCATTCCAGGCCTCTGCGCTCTTATCACTGACCAAGCCACCGCCGTCGCCATTGGTGCACTGAACATTATCAAGCGTTACTGCAAGGCCCAACCAAGCGCCTCCAGACAGTACCTCTCACTGATTATCCCGCCCACCATGGCCAGACTTCGTGAGAGAAGCAGTCTGCCTCTCAAGCTCGCCTCTGAGAGAGCACTTGTACATTCACTGCAGATATTCCAAGAGAGTGTTGTCATGGACGACTACATCAAGACCGTCACTGACCAGGCACTGATCACCGCTCTGGTCGACTACCACAAGAGAGTGTTGATGAAGCTGAACCCTGACAGTGACACTGAGCAACAATAAATAATTAATAAGTATAAATTAAATATATATTAAGAGTATTAAGAGTCTTTAATATTCATGGAATATGGCACTGGATACAGTGGTTTGTCTGTTTCTTTAGTTTAGATTACATGTTGTTTAATGACCAACTACCTCAAGCAATAACTTCTTGTAGTCACCTGAACAATCGTGCGAGATGGCATGGCTCAGAGACTGTCCATAGTTGGCAAGGTAGGCTCTCTTGACATGGGGCATGAATGGCTGACAGTAGATAATGTTGCGAATCAACTTGTCGTCGTTGGTGCCAAGTCCTGCCATGGCCACGTGCAGGATCGACGCAAAGAATGAGAACGAATCCAATGCGTAAGAGACGATGGCTTGGAGTCCGCCACGGATCTCAAAGGAGAACTCGCTGTCAATGGCCTTCTGAAGTGTGTGGCGCCTGTGCATCGTTGGGTAGATGCGAGCAATCTCCCTGATGTGCATAAAGTTGCGTTGAGCAAAGATCTTGATGAAGGCATGCTCGTCCGTTCCCAAACGACCCTCGCCAGCGTAGTAGAGCGTGTCCACGTCCCTCATCACGAGGTTAGGGTCGACAATGTTGGACTCATCGCGTGGGTCCAAGAGGTTGAGCAGGAGATGCTTGTAATGTCCGGACGTATCCGACTCGATCCAATGCTTGATGCTCCTGTTGTGCTCAGAGTTGAAGATCTGGAAGATTCTGGCCTTCTGAGCATTGCTTCTCGACACCAGGATCTCTGTCAATGTATGCTCGTTGGTGCCCAGTCCCTTCATGGACTTGTAGAGGTTGTCTGCATCGTACTCACAGGGGTCGGTGAGCATGTCGACTAGACACTTTTTGAAATTGAACGAAGTCTCTGACTTGATATCCTTGATCAGATCTCTTCCAATGTGGCGAGAGTATTCCATAATAATAGCTTGACGCTCTGCCCAATTACGATTGCCAAGGATCTCAATCAATGTCCTTTCATCCTGTTTTGTGATTGAGTGAGTGATTGAGTTAGTATGATTGAGTGATTGAGTGGTATCGTTGATTACATACAGTTCCCAATCCCTTCATTGCGCGACGGAGATTCTCAGCGTCTCTCTTGAGATCGTGACCGATTGAACCTGGTGTGAAGACGGCAAAGGCTACTGGTGCAGCGGCAACAGCAACACCCATGGGTGCAATGCCAACGGGTGCAGCAACGGCTACAGGTGGCATCATTGGCATGCCAGGCTGAGGGTAGGGCGCAGGGGCGTATCCAGTGGGCTGCACATACTGCTGAGTTGGGGGATAGACCTGCTGTTGAGGATAGCCTGTCGTCTGTGCGTATGCCTGTGGCTGGGGATAGTAAGGCTGCTGTGGATAGTTGTACTGTCCTGGTGCGGGGGCGGGTGGGTAGCCTTGTTGTGGAGGGTAACCATATTGACCTGGCGCAGGGGCAGGTGGGTAGCCTTGTTGTGGAGGGTAATTATATTGACCTGGTGCAGGATAGCCTTGAGGGTATTGTGACATTGTTTGTATTGATTATTATTATTACTACTGTTTCAAATGTGAATGTTGTTGTTGTTGTTGTTATTGCTTCAACTAGTAAGAGTACAGATAATATATATATATATATAGATAGATAGATATTAATTATACAATTAATATATGTTTGCGAAACTATGAATAAATCTCCTTGCAGATGTCACTTTGGTGTTTGACACATCGCCAATCGCGATGAGATGAACTTGAGGTATTCTCAAACATCTGTGTGTGAATTTGAGGGGATGGGGAAGGTTACACACTGGGGTGTTTTGATTCACAAAGTCTGAGGACGACTATTCTCTCTTTGTTCACTCACTGACTCTTTCCAGTTATTCACGTGAATAACCCAACTACCCAACTTATACATAGATATGAAGGGATCATTCCATCCACATCCACTTACTCGGCAGTGAATCTTACAATTAGACTTTCATTAATACTTGAAAAGAAATCAAAAGACAGGGAGGATTCCGGATGAAGATTTATGTTATACAGAGTGCAATAAAGTGAGTTTATTGTTGTTATCTATGGACAAACAATGAATGGATGATGATTCATGGTGATGATGGCCAATGGGTGATGTTGTTGAAATAACAACATTTATGGCTTGACGATCTCCAAAAGCAACTTCTTGTAGTCGCCTGAGCAATCGTTGGAGATGGCATAGTGCAGGGTCTTGCCGTACTTGGTCAAGTAGATCTGCTTGACGTGCTGGATGAATGGCATGCAATAGAGGACGTTACGGATCAACTTGTTGTCGTTGGTGCCGGCACCCTCCATCGACTTGTGCAGAACCTCGGCAAAGTAGCCGAATGAGTCGTTGGCAAAGTGCAGAATGGCGAGGAGACCGTTCTTGACGTCGCCAGAGAACTCGCTCTCGATGGCCTTCTCCAAGGAGTGGTGCTTGTGCATGGTTGGGTAGACACGGGCAATCTCGCGGATCTGGAGGAAGTTGCGACGGGTCATGATGTGGATGAAGGTCTTCTCGTCAGTGCCGATCTTGCCCTCGCCGGCGTGGTAGAGTGCGTCGGCATCCTTGGTGGCCATGGCAGCGTCGACGATCATCGACTCGTCACGGCCCTCCAAGAGGTGCTCACAGAAGTTCTTGTAGTCACCAGAGACCTCTGACTGGATCCAGTGCTTGAGGGTCTTGTGGTGCTCCGAGTTGAAGATGTTGCTGATCAGGTGCTTCTGGGCGTTGCATCTGGTGACGAGGATCTCGGTGATGGTGTTCTCGTTGGTGCCGATTCCCTTCATGGCGCCAAACAGGTTCTCAGCGTCGTAGACGGCTGGGTCGGTCAAGAGGGCCACACAGATCTTCTCAAAGTTGCCCGAGGTCTCAGACTTGATGTCCTTGATGAGGTCACGGCCAACGTGAACAGAGTAGGCCTTGATGATAGCGGCACGCTCCTCCCAGTTACGGTTTCCAAGGATCGAAATCAGAACCTTCTCATCAGTGCCCATTCCCTTCATGGCCTTTCTGAGGTGCTCGGCGTCAGCCTTGGCGTCGGCGTGGCAAGCGCCTGGGTGGACGTAGGCGAATGGAACAGCAGTTTGGGCTGGGTATTGAACAGCGGCGGCCATCTTTAATTGTATATTTGTTGGTAGGTAAAGAAAGGTAGAGGTAAAGAGATAGAGGTAATATCTGATTTAGATGTTTGTTGTTGTTGGAATGATGATGTATCGACACGGTAAAACATTGAGTTTATAAAGATCATCATACATTATGCCCTTCCTCTCAATCATTCATTCATTCATTCAATCATGTCATAGACTTGACTTTAATTAAAATTATAATTTATTATCAGTTTTTGGTGTCAACTTCACTTCCACCTTCCTATCTTGGTGTGGTGTGGATAACACAATCATGTAACGGGCTTTTCTAAAAGCTCCATAAATAATTATCATAAGAGTCCTTCACAGACCTTTAGAAGTGTGTTTGTGAGTGTGTGAATAAGATATTGTTTCGGGTGGGGTTGGTTACTGCCTGCAAAGATGATAAATGATTATTATTTTTGTAATTAAATTTCCACCACACATTGTAAACAAAGTGGTGGTTTGATGGCGTGTCTTGGGACTTCAGATCGATGAACTGAGTGATCTCACCACCTTCAACAACGATAGGTGGTATCTTTTGACCCCGTTTAGAGAGGGTGCCAACTGCCCTTCCTTGTTCAGTCATTATGCCCATTTGTAGGCCAGGTTAAAGCAGAGTCGGGCATTCCATACACTCGATGTATTTACGATGACAACTTCAATGCAAGTTGCCAACTATGATTGACAATCAATAAATTATTTGAAGCAAATTGTTGATGTTGGCAGCAGCGTCAATCATGTCTTGGAACCACAACAAAACATCATCATTATGACCAACCAACATTCAGTTCATTTCCCAGGCTTGACCAGTGGTTTATAATTATATGTATGTTGAGGAAACAAATATTATCTGTATCGATATTAGTTATTATTATTGTTCAATCTTTCATTCACAAGAGAGACATGTACACAAACTAGACCTGTACATCTTTTTGATCATTCCACAATTCTGTGAACTAAAAATAACACCATGGTTTAAATCGGGTGTCCAGCTCGCCAAATGATTGAGCCTGGGAATTGAATCGAATTGATCATATTCCCAAATTAATCAATTGATGATGATGTCATCACATTATAATTATTATGACTACTACAACTACTACAACTACTACAGCTACTACAACTACTACAAACCAACCACCTATATTTATATCCAAGTTCATAAAGAATGATCGATCAAACAACAACAACCTAGCAGCTGCTACCAATGTCACCTCCAAGAGAAAGACAGAGTTGATCAAACATATATTGTCCAATGCAGTATTGAATAGATTACTGTTTGATCATGTCAATAGAATGAACTCGGAGGATGAGTCATTGACTGTTGACACTCTGATCCAAACACGTAGTTTCCGTCTGTTGATCTCAAGGCTACGCGCTCAAACACATCCCTATAGTCTGTTTGGAGTCTTCCGTTCATTCTGTCAGGCAGCGCCTGATCTACGGTCATTCAAAGAGATGCACCAATTGATACTCGAGCGTCAAATACACCTATCAATGAGCTTCAATGGGAGTGGAGTGATCGATTGGTGTCTGGCGTGTAGCAAGCCAAACTTTGGAATTGTTCGCTACCTCTTTGTTGATGCCAACTACAGAAGCAAACGTGCACTGTCTGTGGCGCTGGCCCATGATGCGATGGACACTGCGCACTTTCTGTTCAAGCGATACAACTTGTTCTTCCCTCTGGAGGCACCGCGACGAATCAAATCACTCGAGGCTGCCACGTTCCTAAAATTTAATGGATTCCCAATGCCACGAAGCTTGGTACTGGATGCCATTCAATGTGGAAATGTAGAGATGCTCAAGTATCTTTTGCGCCACACCACCGGCACATACCAACAGCCACATCCACAGGCCACTGTTCAATCATTCAATGTACCACTGACCAACAACTTTGAACTACTACGTTATATCGTTGAGAAGCGATGCAACCTTGGCAATGGCCTTGTCATCCAGTTTGACATGGAGAAGGTGCTGCACTCATACATCAAGGCGGGCAACTTGGAGGCAGTCAAGTACTTGTGCGAGTGTGGCAGGATCAAGCCACTTGGACAGGGCAAGCCACGTGGAGCACTGATGAGCATGGCACTGGAGCACGGTCATTTGGATATAGTCAAGTATTTCTTTATCAAGAACCTCTTCAGCGATATGGGCGAGAAGGAGTTGCAGTTGGCAATCAACAGTGGCAATGTAGATCTCGTTCGTCATCTAATGAATGAGCGAGTCGGTGGTATTGTAGTGCCACTCTCCAAGGCAATCCTTCAGAACAGTGACCTGTTTGATTATCTTATGCAACGCAAGTGTCTCTCTATTGGCTCATCATTAGACTTCCAGCTGGCTTGTCGATATGGCTCACTGGACACAGTCAAGGCTATGCACAATGCCAAGTGCAGATGTGATCCAGAGTCCATGAACATCGCATCATTCCGTGGATGTATTGATATTGTTCAGTTCCTTCATGACAGTCGAAGTGAAGGATGTACAATGAGCGCAATGGAAGGTGCCATCATAAATGGACACATTGATCTTGTTCAGTTCCTAGTGGCGCAGAGACCAGAGATCAATGTGGAGCACTCCATACTTCTCACCATCAAGTATGACAACTTGGATGCACTACGCATTTTGTATGGACACCTCAAGCAACCATTCACGACACTGGGTGACAAGTTTGATTGTTCAACATTATTGGATACTTGTGACAATGTATCAATGCTCCAATTCATCAATGTCAACCTAACTGATATCTTTATGGAGATGGTATATTTTGAATGATGGCAACAAGCTGAAGGACTTGATGCGCTACGCAGTGACCAGGAAGGACTTTGATGTATTCCATTTCTACTTTACAAATTGCAATCAACAGGTTGTCGACCAAGTACTGGCTCACTTCATCAGCCTTTGAAGCAAGTCGTGATGTATTCCAATACCTACTACAACATGAACAAAGTGGTAGTAACAAACGTCCACAAGAGCATCGATACTACACTCTGGCACATGACATGGGTTTACTAGATGAGGACCAAGAGAGTATTTATCGCAGGAATCAAGAACGACAACGATCAAACTGAGTGATTGATAGATAGTGCTCATCACCAACTATGTATATACCATTCCAATAAAGGACCAGTCACACCAAGGGCTGACGATTGATAACAATGTTTATTGTGATGATTGGCATCAAAATTATAACTGGTTGGATGTGATACTTTGATGATGTCCAAAGTTCAGCCAATTGAAGAAAGACAACCAATTGACTACTTCATTCAATCTTGACCCCTTGAATTGATGGAATACGTTCAATACATAGAGTCTTTCAATGCACTACCATTGAATCTTACTGTCATCGTTACACTGTCAGATCTTGTCATTGTATTTGCATATCAAGGTAATGAAGCAAATCTAGATAAGGTTGGAGAAGGATTATGATAAAGTATAACAGTGACTCCATTTGTGCATTGGTTGGTCTCCCTTTAACTATCGGAATTTGAAGTTAGTTATGTACATTCCAATTCTAGTTTTTACATTAACATAGAGTTATTGTTACAAAAGTTAACAAGAACATCGATGACTACACTCTGGCAAACATGAGCCTACTAGATGTGTCGCAGGAATCAACAATGACAACGAGTGAGTGAGTGAGTGAAATGTATTCATACTAATAAAGGACCAGTCACACTTAAATTTGTTATACCTGGCCTTGCCCAGGTTCAATAAACACACTATCTTGATCAACACACTACTCTCCTCACACAGATTGTGATCAAATGTTAGTGTTTCCAGCTTAACTGGAAACACACTAGACTAGTTGTGTGGGCGGGTGAATGTTGAAGAAGGGTACTATTTGAACATCATACTGATACCGACCAGCCCTTATTCATCTTCAACCTTATAATTAACAACAATGAATAACTTATTTCTTGTTTCAAAAACAATAATATTTATATTACTATTGTTGTTGTTCTTTGGAAGTATTAATGGATCATCATATCCATGTTCATTTACATCGAATGATGGAAATCATTATGATCTTTCAACATTGCCAGCAATAATGACATACAAGAATGATAATGGATCATATTACTTCACTCCATGTACAATGTTCAATGATCAACAACCATGTGGAGCACTAACCGCTGAAACATCAATCTGTGAGGTATCGATCAAACTAAAGATGCAAAAGGCATTAGGTTTCATCCAAGATGTCAGTGAACCAATCAAACAACTTGGAGGTAATTATAATTATATTATAAAAAAGACAAGATTGATCTGAGGTCTAACTATTTGCTTCCATTACATTCTATTCAGAACTTACATTGCTCTACTCTAAAGGATCAACATGTAACAATGGAGTGGACACTACAACCAGTTCTTACGTGACATTTGTCTGTGACAAACAGTCACCAGGTGTTTTGGTGTCAGCCTATGCTGCCGACGACTGTACATATTATGTAAGTGAACCATTAACTTCGACGATGACGACAATGACCACTCACCTTATCAATCCAATGTTAGCTTCAAGTTGGCTCGCATATGTTTTGTCGTTCGGGTAAATTATCTGGCGGAGACATCTTCCTCATTGTGTAAGTATCGAACATTGCTGACTTCCTGTTTGATTCCAGAATCAGCTGATTAACATGAATACTTGTCCAATCTTTCAGAGTTGGATCATTAACAGGAGCCTACTTCATTGGAGGAGTGATAGTATTGTTGTACATTGGTGAGCGTGGACTTGATGTAATACCAAATCGTCAAGTCTGGTGTAAATTCTTTGGACTCGTCGGTGAAGGTGCAGTCTACGTCAAATGCAAGGTCACTGGAAACACAAACAACAAGTACCAAAGTCTAGACTCGCCTGCCTTTCGTAGTTAGTTAGTTAGTTAGTAAACATTGTTTCACATCTCAATTAATATTATTAATAACAACACAGTTGGAGAGATTTACAACTGTTAGGCGAATGACCGATCCCCGATACACACACTTCAGGTCGCACGACAGAAAGACAGATAGAATGAATGTAGGGGGTGGAAGGGATGGATCAGAAGTCAAACAAACACACCCATGATATGTGAAAATAAATATAATTTAAAATTGAATTATTTAATGGGTGAGTTCAACAACAAAAATTAATTATAATTGTTGATAAGGGTTTTTTGATGAGAACATCTCTATCACTCACACACACTCACTCATAATACCAATACCTATCTTCACACAGCCAAGTTGCTTCACTCACCTCACCTCCACCAACTCCACTCACTCACTAACCCTGTTCATTATCTTTTGTGTCACATCACTTCAAACTTTTATTACAACAACTACAACAATCAATCAATTTCATACATACATACATCAACAAACACAGCAATGTCAAGAGAGGATAACGTTTACATGGCCAAGCTCGCTGAGCAAGCCGAGAGATACGAAGGTAATGATTGATTGATTGATAGTCGCGACAATCGAGTTCGAGTTGGAGTTATAACTCAAGTTCTCTCTCTCGATTGGTCATGAAACTCCTAGTTGCATATGATTAACATTTGTTCTCCTCCAATTCTTTCTCATTCTTTCTTTACCCTTGTGCCACCAAACAGAGATGGTCCAGTCAATGAAGCTGGTTGCCGAGCTGGACGTTGAGCTGACCGTTGAGGAGCGTAACCTGTTGTCTGTTGCCTTCAAGAACGTCATTGGTGCCCGTCGTGCCTCCTGGAGAATTATCTCATCCATCGAGCAGAAGGAGGAGAGCAAGGGTAACGAGAGCAACGTCAAGAAGATCAAGGGATACAAGACCAAGGTCGAGAAGGAGCTCTCTGACATCTGCCACGACATCCTCGACGTCCTCGACAAGAACCTGATCCCATCCAGCACCACTGGCGAGTCCAAGGTGTTCTACTACAAGATGAAGGGAGACTACTTCCGTTACCTCGCCGAGTTTGCCAGCGGAGCCGTCCGCAAGGAGAGCGCCGAGAACTCTTTGATCGCCTACAAGAGCGCCAGCGACGTCGCCGTCACCGAGTTGGCCCCAACACACCCAATCCGTCTTGGTTTGGCTCTCAACTTCTCTGTCTTCTACTACGAAATCCTCAACTCACCAGACCGTGCCTGTGGTTTGGCCAAGCAAGCCTTTGACGATGCTATCGCCGAGCTCGACACCCTGTCCGAAGACTCATACAAGGACTCCACTCTGATCATGCAGTTGCTCCGTGATAACCTGACTCTGTGGACATCTGACATTCAGACCAGCGGTATGTAGTATAACTTTTATTCTTTTACCTTCCCCTTTCTTTCTTTCGTTCATTCATTCGTTCATATTTACTAACAACCCTCTTCTACTACTACTTCAACATATAATAGACAAGCAGGAGACGCATGATGAGTAAAGAGTTAACTACTAAATTAAATTAATAAATGAACTCAACCTCACCTTGATTGTATATTGACATAATCATATAATTAGAACATCATCATAATGCGTATCGAGTAACTAGTTAATTACTAAATTGAATATTAATAAGTCAACATTATGATGTTGGTCCTATCATGGTAATAATATTATTAAAACAGTTAATATGTGTGTCAATACATTCATTCATACATTCGTTGTCAGTTGCCAACTTTGATGACAGATCAGTAGCCAAGTATGGCTTGGGTGGGAGCCAAGCCAGATTTTTTCCTGAAGCAACACTAGAACCCATCACTCTTTGAATGGGGTTTCAATCAGATGTTATGCAACCATGACTAACTACTTAAGTTAACTCATTCTTTCAATCATCCATTCATTCAAACAATCAAACAATCAAGAATATAAGTAAACAATCATGATGTCAGCAGAACATTCAAATAATAGTAATAATACTCATATTAAGAGTAATGGTGTACTACCAACAATGGTACAATCAATGGCAGAGTTGTCAACTCACGAGTCATCTGATGAGGACACTGGTGGTGCTGGACTGGATCAAATGGAAAACACTCACATACCAGTACCAGTACAAGTTGTAAAGACAAACAATGTTGCCAACAACAATAGAATTCCATCATCCAATCTCCAAGGAATACAAGTTGAACAAGAGTTGGAGGATGAGTCCTTCGACTGGAAGACAGAGAACTGGAAGAACTCACATCGTGAGTACTATGCATTCAATCATCCATATCAGCCCTCAGACACCTACGAGGACACAGAGTACTTCAATTCCTACTCCAAAGTTGTAAGTAATACACATCCATTCGTCCACTCAATCAATCAATCAATCCTGACACCTCCAACTCAACTCAACAGAACATCCACAATGAGATGGTGTTTGATAAAAGGAGAACAGCGGCATATTATCACGCTATAATGAAGAGTAGAGAGTTGTTCAAGGATAAGGTTGTCATGGATGTGGGCTGTGGTACTGGATTGTTGTCTTGCTTCTGTGCAATGGCAGGTGCAAAGAGAGTGTATGCTGTCGAGGGCTCTGACATGGCCTACAACACAGAGTTAATAGTACAGCGCAATAACCTTCAGGACAAAGTACACGTGTACAAGGGTAAAGTTGAGCACATTGCCTTTCCCGAGTATGTGGACATCATTGTCTCTGAGTGGATGGGTGCCTTCCTCATCTTTGAGTCAATGCTCGAGTCTGTAATCTATGCCAGGGATCATCTATTGAAGCCTGTAAGTATATTGGACAACATGATGAGGTTATTCATTCATGTCGGTTATTGACAATACTTTGATCCTTTGTAGAATGGAGTATTGTTCCCATCAAAGGCATGTCTATACGTGGCGCCAGTCAGAATTGATGAGTTCATTCATCCAAGGATTGATTGTTGGCATGATGTCTATGGCTTGGACATGTCACCATTGATGTAAGTGTACAATTGGTAGTGATCAAATCACTTACTGGAATTATCCCAATCAATCACGTGATAACTCACTCACACTCAACGAACCAATCAATCAATCAACTTGGTATTGATCACAGACCATTCGCTCAACAGGATTTATTGAACAAGTCAATCAGAGACCATTATATGCATACATCGAATGTACTTGATACACCATTTATCATCAGATATTTGGACCTTGCGACGATAACGACAGAGGAGCTGTCGGTAAGTAGTTATTGTGTGGCTACTGGCTGGCTGGCTGGCTGGTTAATAGTATATCAAGCAAGCCTGGCTAGTTATAGCTAGTTTGTTGTTTAGTAAGTTACGATCATCATTCGATTAAACTAACCATTGCCTCCCCTATCTTGTTGACAACTACAACAGAGAACTGTACTTAACTTCAAGTTCACATTACCCAACGGTTCATTCCACGGCTTTGGAACATGGTTCTCAGTCTGGTTCGAGGGTCTGGACGACGAGGAGATGGACCATGTACTCTACCACATTGATGATAGGGGTCAGCTGGCCAAGAAACCAGTTGGCGGTGACCTGAGCCGTCTGTCGCCTCAACCATTCGAGTTGACCAAGAGCACTTTGGAGCTGTCCACAGCGCCATCTGCAGGATGTACACATTGGCGACAGGTGATATTCCCATTCGAACAGCCAAGGAACATTGTACAATCTACTTCATCACATGATTCGTCATCATCGTCCACGGCAGCGGCTACAGTGACAGGCACGATGCGTGTCAGCCAACATCAAACCTATCGACGTCATTGGTGGATCGAGTTCTCATCCACTCAGACTGTCAACTCGGTGCGTACACAGGCCTATCAGAACTTCCTAATGTAACCAATAACATATACTTGATCCATCCATCCATGTGTCCACGCCTTGACGATGATTGTATATTCGTGTTTACTGTATTGTTACTGTTTTAGTATTACATATTGGGCAGCTACCTTCCTGTTTGGTGTTTGTCCATTCTCTCCAGCGTCATCGTCAAAGTGCAGAGTGTACTGAGTGGTCTTGTTCTTGATCTTCTGTGAGCCTACCACGAGAGCTGGATAGAATGTGGTCGTGTCGGGGAACATCGCCAGTACCTTGGTGTTGGTGGCGAATGTGTTGGCCAGGGCGGCGGTAGTCGGCAGCTGAATGATGTCCTTTAGACTGACCGTGAACTTCTTGGACTCTGCTTCATCCTCATCGATCAGCTCATACTTTTGTGTCTTGGCGTTGAACGAGTTCACCTTGGCCAGGATCCAGTTGTTTGATCGGTCCTTGGCCGCAACCTGTGTGCCAATCGGGATGGATTCGGGTGTGGCCGCCGACGGAGCTGGGGCAGCAGGTGCACCAGCTGGAGTTGATTTCTGGGAGGTGGTCGGTGATACCTCTTTTGCTTCGGTTATAGGTGATTCGGTGGTTGTTGTGGATGAGGTGGAGGTGGTGGTGGTTGTTGTGGATGAAGCTGCGGCAGCAGTGGCACCATTGCTTGGTGGCTCAGTTGGTTGCTTTACACGCTTTATCTTCTGGGTCAGACTGCCACCGCCACTGCTATTTGAGCTCATTGTCTTTCGTTTGTTTGTAGTGCGCTTGTCTTGTTTCTCAGTGTCTTCATCACTAGACGAAGAAGATGAATTCGTTGTCGCTGAAAGATGATTGGCAATCGACTTTGATCGTTCATTCTTTCCAATCTTATCTACACACTTGTTGATTGACCTATTTAAAGTAATTTGTTGTTAGTGAGTGATCACAATCACATCAACCAATCAATCAGTGTCATTGTTGTATTGTACATACTTCTCTATATTTTCTATGAATGTCTTATGTTGTTGATATACAGTCAATGCTTTCAAATACATCTCATTACCAATCTCAAGTGGGAACAACACTGTATGAGTATGAGAGTATGAGTCAGTAAGTAAGTCAGTGATTGATATGATATGATTGTGATTGAGAGATACTTACAATCGTCATCCTCTTCGAATAGATTGTTATTGCTTGCAATTGGTAAACCATTCTCTTTCAAGAAGTCTACACGTTTACAGTAGACCTGAGTCTCCTCAACGATCTTTCTCAACTTTTGGAATACACTAACTAACTGTACATCTGTCATATCTATCTATCTATCTTACTATATCTATATATCTATATATCTATCTACAATGTACATATACAACAAGTTCTATTTATATATATATAACTCAGCTGAGTTTAACGATCTTTACTAAATTGAATGATGTAAACTCAGTGTTGTTGAAGTGAATAAATGATTGATCGGTGGTTGGGTAATGAATGGTCTTGCTGTTGTTGTTAAGAAACAGAATGGTGTGGTATTTGAGGGGGTGTGTTGGTATCATTGTGGTTGTTTGATTAGCTCAAGATGAACTTCCAAGATTAAACTCCTTTCCGAAAAAGGATAAAACAATCAAGAGGAAAAGGAATATGAATTACTTTTTGGTTGGTCAATCAAGTAGATGGATAAAAGGTTGATGTTGTTGTTCCAAAATCAATAGAGGTAGGTTTTCAGAAGTAATAAATGAACTAATGAGGTAAGTAGGAATCGTGTGGTCAGTAGGTGGCTTGGGTAGTGTTGGTGGTTCACCAAACACATTCATTCATTCATTAATTCATTCATTCTAATGCATTGACCTATTCATTTACCTATAGAGTGATAGATTAGGAACATATACAATATATTATACAATGATAGTTAGAGGATTCAAAGCAGTACTCAACATTACATACTTATGTGTAGTACTTTATATCTACTTTGTTATTAAACTAATACATGTATTGTTTGTTGGTGGTTCCAAACAAGATGTCAAGAGTAAATCAAGCAGCAGTAGGAGTTCACAACAACAACAACAACAACAACAACAACAAGTATACTCTGGTGATGACTCATCCAATTTGGAACATAAACATGTAATATATTGATTGATAGATTGAATGATAGTACTTTATTTGATTGATTAACACTGACATTATTGTAGGACTATAAATCAGATCATACAGTATTATTGTCATCAGTGATTCGTACCAATCCACCAAAGAAACAACATCAACATCAATTGTACGACATCTACTGTTACAACAGTCTACATCCAGATATCAAGTCATCGGGCTTTGCCAAGAGTTTGAACAATTGTCTTGGTAAGAAGGTGATAAGTGGCGAGCCGACACACGACTCTGAAGGACTGCTCCTATTCATTGTGGATGAAGCGATGAGCTCCACCGACCAGAAGGATTATCTGGAGCAGATGAAATCAATGTCCAACCAGTTTCCCCATCTCCAAATACTGTTCACAGTTCTCTGCCACAAGGCATCCAAGAAGATGGACAATCACAATGGCACTGGCGACAAGTACCCAACCCTTCGCTTCGTCGTTGGCAAGAAGGACAAGATCAATGTTCCACAGAATGACACCTCCATGAACTATCTACGTGATCAAGTACAACGCTTGGATGGAGTAGCCCAGTCTCAGAGTTAGGTGGATGGATGGATGGGAACATCCATCATTGTTTCAACCATGACATCTCATTACTCTAATGATGTCATGTGTATATAAGTGATCTTTATTTAGAGATAGATATAAAGACCAATCAATCAATCAATCATACTACTTTTTCTAGAGATTGAGGCCAGAGACTACAAAAGCATCAGAGTGAAGGGGAAGATCCCTTCTGAACATGTCGGGGTCGGTCTTTCTCTCCATGGCCAGGTAGTATGTGAGCAGTTGAAGTGCCACCAGATTGGTGAGGACACTGATTGGCTCAGGTACATCTGGCAAACTAATGATGCAATCCTTTCCAACAACTTCAGCTGATGTATAATCACAGTCTGATGTGATCAATGACACTTTGACACCAACATGCTTGGCCGCCTCTACATGAATAACATTGGTTTAGTGCGGGATTGTGATGATTGATGGATGGACCAAGATGGTCATACATACTCAATAGTTGGAGTGTCCTCTCTTTACCATCCTCCTTGGAGATGATGGCTGTTAGACCTGTGTTTTCATCGACCGCGACGAATGGACCATGGATGAACTGTTCAACATTGAAGCCTTGAGCGTACATGTAGACGGCTTCGTTGATCTTGAGTCCGACCTCATAGGTGTTGGACACATTGCCGAGGTAGGCTACAAAGGGAAGGTAGCGAAGGTCCTTTACACGTGCCGCCCATGATTTGTACATTTGATGATCATGGTTGATGATCGATTGAAGTAGATTTGGTATCTTATTCAAGTGTTGCTCGAGTCCTGCTGCCTGGTCAACCTTGCGACCCAATCCAATGTACACGGATAGCATCAAAGCCACGAATGTAGAGCTTGTGTGGCTGACCGTGAATGCGGATGACTGCTCGCCCTTTGATGTCCTGATTATAGCATCCAAGCCCAGACTCTCATTGATTGGTGAGTCCAAAGATGTCAGCAACACTGTATAACATCCACTATTCTTGCTTCTCTGTTCACACAATGGATAGATGGATTGATTGATTGAGCAAGTGAGTGAGTGATTGGATGGTTCCAGGTGTGGCCAGGAGAACACTTACAACACAAGCCTCGAAGGAGAATGTCTTTACACCTCTGTGCGAGAAGATGATGACAGCAGTTTTGTCGTCAACGGGTGGACTCCTTTGAACAAAGTCCATGCTGTGCCAGGCCTCGACATGGGGTAGTCCAGCCACAGTCTTGAAGTAATAGTCTGCATTGAGGGCAGCGTGCCAAGACGTTCCAATTCCAACCAACAACACTTTGTTGATACGTGATGAGGCGATTACAGCAGACACTGATTGAATCACGGATTGTTCTTGGCTCAATATCCTCTCCAAGGCAGCCGGTGTATGATTGATCATATCAAACATATGATAAGGATGAGCATCCCTTTTTGGCAACCTAGGTGTTTGAAGCTTGATAAACTCATTCAATTGAGTGGTAGTGGTAGTCATATTGTTGTTCTTCTCTTCTCTGTATATATATATATATTACTTTGTTTAGTTTTATCTTTTTTGACAAAATGGAAAAAACTTTCCTTTCCAAAGGGACCTAGAAACCCAGGGTTAAGAACCAGATATTTCATCTTAGGTTAGATGAGCATTACAAATCCATCAATGCACTTGGTCCTTTATCACTTGGGAACATCCACTCACTCATTTGGTACGTGATCAATACAAAGATGATTAATGATTGATCTATTGAGTGATAGGGTAGTTTGCTAACCTGGCTTGCTGGTTAATAGTATCAGAAGGATGTTCAGTTTATTACTCTGACAGTTGACAATAGTAGACCTAAGTCATGGCAACTGTTGGAGCGATGTGACATAGAGGTCATTTAATCAGTATGTATATGACTGTTGTTGTCTCGGCGGTTGGAGTAGAGGAATAGCTCGTTGAGAACGAGCAGTTGGAAGGGGAATGTATTGAGGAAGAAGTACTCTGATCCTTGGTAACAGTGATAGATGAACATTGGATGATGAGGTGGTATGCCACAGAAGATACCACCATCAGTATGTAGGACGGTGAGACAGTAGATCAGTTGACATCCAGCAATGAGCAGATGAGCGACTCGCAGTTGCCTCCTCTGATAAGATATGTTGATTCGGTGTGTCAGAAGTGGTGCTAGCATTCTTTTGTTGGAAGCGTTGACAGGCCAACCGATTGTCAGAGAGTTGGAGATCTTGATGCTCAAGCGATAACAGAAGAGTAGACAATAGAATGCCAGGCCAATGGCTATCACACGTTCTAGGTATTGTAGACAGAGTCCAAGCACATCACTGAATGTTGCTCGCTCTGGAAGTGAGTCACTGTCTAGCAAGTAGTCGAGCAGGGATGATGGTGGCACATAGGTGAGGTATTCTCTGAACTTCTCATTGTAGCTGATGATATAGTTCCTCCATGTCAACACTGATGCCAACAAAAGTAAACAGTTGGTAATTCTCTGTGTCATGTTTTATTAATATTGATTTATTTCATTCTACCATTTAAGATTTATCTTGGCTGTGTGTGAAGATCAGTAGTGTTGAGTTAGTCATCGTTGTGGATTTCCCTCACTTCGGATACAGAGTTGAGGGAGTATGTTGGTTCCGAGTAGAGGGAACAAACCTAGGTTTGTAGAAACAATACTCACTCTATAAATATTTCAACTCGTATGAATGTTATTATTATTCCAACTACGTACTAATGATTTAATAGAGATATTAATTATGGAACCGGTAAACTTATCAAATCATATTATAAGTGATTCTTATTATTATATTTACCAAGTAGCATCTGGCCAAGTTCTTGACTGTGGCGGTTTGGAGGATGATCTCTGTAATCGAAATTCCAGACTAGACAACAACTCTTATCAACAATGGAGATTTCTCCCTGTGCCAAACTCTGACAATACATACAATGTGCTTCACCGTCAAGATGGCCACTGGTTGGATGCGGACAGCCAAGGAGTTAAAGCCCGAGGATCTTTTAACCCTACCAATCTTTACCAACAATGGCGTTTACTTCCAGTAACCGACTCACCAGGATGTTACTGGATACAACAGGTTGCCACTAACGATGTTCTGGACTGTGGAAGCCAATGGGCAACTCGTCGTGCCTTGGATCCAAGCAACCTCTATGAACAATGGAAGTTAGTAGAGGTGGTTGAGTCCCATAAAAACTACTTCCAGTTCCTCAGTGCCAACTATCCACGGTTGAGCCTAAATACAGCTAATGACGTTGTTCAAACATATAACCATTTTAGGTAAGTAACTCACTTATCCAAATCCCAAAACTAACATATCAACAGCATTCCCCAAACTATGTTCCGATTGGAGCCAGTCTACTATCAAGGAAATCAGAACTTCTTCATCTACAATCTTTATTCTGGCCAGGTGTTCTCTTCCCTAAGTACCAATGACCTTGTCTTCACTACCAAGAGGAATGATTTCAAACTGGCCAAAGATGGAGGATTGTTGCCAAGGATGGAATGGATAATACATACTTCATTGTTGATTCCAAAAACAGAGCTATCACCAACATGAATGCCATCGAGGGCTTAGTCAGACTCAAGACTCTGGACCTTATGAGCAAAGACCAACAATGGACCTTCAATAATACTAATGGATCTGACGCCATGCCCCCCCCTTGACAACCAACTCCGTACCTACTCAGTGTCAACCTTTCAATGGATGGTAGATAAGTACTACCTCAGGTCCTACAATCCCGAAACAATTCCAGAAGTTGGCCTTCTCAAAGGTACCTACAATGGGAAGTTGGTTGGCCTTCAACTCATGACCAAAGAATTTGAAATCCTTCCAAACACTGATCCAGGTTTCTCCTACTCATTTGTTTATACTCCCGATCAGTCAATTATCTACAAGATGCTTCCTATGGTGAAAGGCCCAGGCAAGACCTACATTGCACATAGCCAGCTGGGTAAGGGATCTGAGGTTCTATGCGCTGGCTCATTTGAGTTGTCATCAGACGTAAATCTCAATACGATAATGTTCAGCCTCTCTGACGCCTCTGGACACTACGAACCAGATGGAATCAAGTGCATCCCAACAGTGTTGAACTACCTACAGAAACTCGGTTTCTCTGGAGTTCAGTCCACTTCAATATATGTGCTTGGTACTCTCGCAAAGCCACTAATGATTACTGAAGATAGAATGTCTACTCCAGTTCCTGCTGTCCATGGTGTGATACCATTTTCATCGTCATCACTATCTATATAATTACCAAGTATCACAAGGGCCATCATACCATAATACCAACCAAACACATCAAAATAAAGACAAGTCATTACAACACAATCGACTAATTAATCAATCAATTTATCTTTAGTTTGGACTTTGTCTTTGAGATCAAAAAGTATGCCAACAACATCAAGACATTGATCGTCAAACATATAGTGATGATGGCGTACGTTCGAATTTTGTAACCTTCGGCCGTCACATTGCAATCAGCAACAGTGATGCCTTCTGAAAGACTCTTGATCTCCAACAGATACTGGATGGCAGTGCGTTCAGAATGTAGTGCCGTCGATATTGCCTTGCCAAAGTCCAACTTGGCAATATACTCGGCTGTCAGTCTCCATTGGTCCTGCAACATCTTGTACTGTCTAGTGACTCCTCTCAGCATTGGTATCTTCTCAAGTGATCCATAGTTCTGAAGGTCTATGCATGCGTGGAGTGTAGGTGAGGGTTAGGGCGTGGGCAAGGGTTGGGGTTTGGACACTTACTTGTTTTGTGATTGGCAAGTAGTTGATTGGCTTCATTGGCCATCGTTATGGACTTCTCCAATGCAGTAACTACATAGTTGCGATGGATGGCATCGCGTTGGAACTCGGAGAAGTATGAGAATGGGAAAGTGAATGTGCTAGCGGTGGGTGAGTCACCGACCGACCACTGCCAGTTCTGAGTGGCCTTCATCGTGGCCTCGCTGTAAGATACGTGATTGGGCACCAGTCCGCCTAGACTGAGTGCGGTGGCAGCCAACAGGGGAGACATTGGATTGCTGAGATTCAATGTCACCGGTTGGTCATTGCACGTGAACGATGAGTTGTACATCACATTGGTCTGCACGGCAATCACCATGTTGTCCAGTGCCTTGGCACGCTTGTCACGATCGATAAACACGGCATTGTCGCCACCCAGCGAGAATATGAATATTGGTATGTGCTTGGACTTCATCACCTGTTGCATGTCATCACTGTGCTGGTCGGGGTTGAGCCTTGTCAATTGATACTTGATCTCCTTCGAGTCGATGTAATAGTTGAGCTTTGTTTCAAATGCACCATCCTTATTGACTGTTGGCTGGAGGATAGTCTTCAATGACGTGTGATAAGCCAATGATAGTGTAGGATCATCAAGCATTGGGATCCTATGATTGATTGATTGATTGAGTTAGTGTCCTGTTGGACATGATTTCTGGATCCAGATAATACTTACATCTTGATGTTGTATGTGAACTCTTGACCGGGTGACTTGAGCTTGTCAAGTTGATGTTTGAACAGCTCATAGTTGAACATTGAGTGATCCCTTGGATTGTATTGTTTGTGATCGGATATGATGATCACGTGGAAGTTCACTCTGCTGTAGTAGTCACTCTTGAACAGTGGTTGTGGCTGAGCCACAAGATGTCTGAGACTGTCTGACAATACCGCTCCCAGGTGTGCCTTGAAATCATTCATCTCTATCTCCTCTACACTCTCAATCTAGACGTGTCGTGGCATGGTATGTTAGATGGGTTTGTGTCGGCCCGACAGGATTGTATCCGCACACATACCAAGTTACCAAGCAACAGATCAATGTTATGCATTGGCGAGTCATCATTGTTGAAGAATGGTTCCCATGAAACAGTGTCCATCAGTATAGATTCAAGCTTGGCAATATTTCTCTTCAAATCTAAAGATTAATTGATTGATTGAAATGAGTGAGTGATGGGATAGTTCCAGTGTGTGGTTGATTGGATACATACTCTGACAATTCTCATCAACAACTTGTGTTGAGGAACATGTGTTCTTGTAGAGTGTCTGTGTGATTGTTAGCTCTTGTTGTAGTTTCTCCAGACGTTGCTTGTCATTCTGGACCAACTGCCTTATTGATGTGATCTTGTCTTGTAGTGAGTCTGGCACCTTGGGTAGTGTCAGTCTACTCTTCAATCCATTGCCACCAATGGTCGGACCCCAGGAGAATGGGCCTGCGGTCAAGTCCACAAAGGCGAAGCGCTTGTGTGATATCCAACTGTCGACGAGACAGTTCTCCTGCACCCAGTGATTGTGCGCCGACTGGATGTAGAACTTCTCGAACCAATTGCCATTGTCGTAGAGGTTCTGTGCGTGCTTGATTGTCGACATGCCCTCCTCATCGTGCTGCACCAGCTGTGGCGCTGTGCAGATCCACCGGTCCTCGGTGCCGTCGGGCGAGCCGTAGAAGCAGGTCTCGGTGGCGGGTCCGCCCGTCGCACTCTGGTTGCGATACTTGGCAAACTCCTGCGACATGGAGCGCGCCCACTCATGCGACAGCTTGGACAGGTCCCTGAGCTTGAGGTTGTCGTTGATGTGCAGAGTGCTCTGCTGCACCTCGCCCGGCTCAATGTGGCCGCGCGCCGGCTTGAACATCTCGACAAAGTCGTAGTCTGACTCTATTTTCCATTCGTTGTTGAAGACCAGTGCGGGGTTGGCGTTCAGTACGCGCAGCTCGCCGTTGGACAGGCCCGTTCGGTAGCCATAGACGATGGGCTCATCGCTGGCGCTGTTGCTGTCGTTGCCGTTACTGTTGGAGCGCAGTGGATGGTTGGGGTTGAGCACATAGATGCTGTAACTGTTGGTGTTCAGATTGAGATGGCTACTGAGTGATGAGAGCAATGATGATACCAAGTATGGGTTGGTGTAGAATCGCTGTTGTGTATCCTTGCTCTGTGGCGAAGATGTTGCATTCGTGTCATAATACGATGGGTCCTCATTCCTAAGATGCCAATATATCGCGTCTTCTATCAATGTTGTTACCAACGCATCAACCTTTGATACTTGAATGTCAAAGCTGTGTACATGTGCGTGGAGAGCGTTAGTTAGTGATCGATCATTCAATCTCAGACTGACGGGATGGGGACAGGACGTACGAGTATTCGATGTGAGTGGCGGGAGTCTCGTTGATGTCTGAGGTGACTAGGTCCTCGCCAAGAGGCACGATGACGTTTGGTAGTGAGTGTTCGATGTGTTGGAACCATTCCACCAAGTGATGATCCTCAAGTGAGAATGCCTTGTTACCATCACCATTGAAACCAACAAAGATAAAGTTGATTGGTATGCGCAGATGTACTCGCTTTGTCAATGGTAGACCAAGATACTTGGCTACACTTTGTGCGTCCAGCCATCCTTGCAAGTCTGTTGGGTCGTCCCTGTTATTATTATTGTTGTTCACTGTAATGAATTAATTGATTGAGTAATTGATTGATTGATTGAATGGATGAATGAATGAGTCATACATACATGAGATAGAGTCATCATAGTTCTCTATGTCTTGATGTTGTTGGTTCATTGCAGACCTCTCTTCAAACAGAGCTTTGTTGGTGTTGCCTACACAACTTGATGGTTGAGCCAACATCAACATTATCATAATGACAACATTGATCATTATCATCGTTGTCATTGTTGTTGGCAACGCATTATATATTCTATTGGACATTGGTTCTCTATGATTATGACATCAACTTATAATGTAAGATGATTGTGTAGATTAAAATGGTGTTAATGAAGTGATGAAGTTCACACATTCCCTCTCACACTTACCCTCGCACACTTAATCTTGAAAACACAAACCCTTGATACATTATTCCATTTATTTTCCAATGTTGAACAGATAGACTACAAATAATATATAATGTCATTGCCATTGACTTTACAGAGATATATCATTAATGAATGTTGGAAGGATAGGTTTATACCAAGACAATGGAAATACTCAATGTCTTTGGTATGTTGGCAATGGTTCAATCATATCTCTACGAGATTGATAGTAGATGTACCTGTTACATTGATTACAGGTGGTGTACGTAATCCCAATGATGAGGATTACCTCATTGACGTGACCAATGAAGACAAGTTATCCATCGATATCAAGAACAGCCTCGATCACATGTTCAACACACGCTTCAACCTGCTCTCACACTCACGCGTGATTGAACTACATGTATTTCCACTCAAGGTCAATGACATCCGCACGAGTCTCTTCCATCTTGACCTAACAGAGTTTCTCAGACTACTGTCGAATGGTGAACAATGGGTGATCAAGATCATATTTGTCAACAGGCCTGTCAAGATGAGTCTATTCCTACGCCTAGAGATGGAGGCAATGCTCCGCAAGATTGTTGGACACCCAAATACGACGATTGAGTTTAGTGGTGACTGTGACTTGAACTCATACATCGTGGATCAAATCATGGCGGCGCGTAAAGTCACAAGAGTGAACTTCCGCGTCGTTGGCAGCGAGCCAGAATACAACGAAAAACGTCTGGTCCACTCATTGGTCGGACATTGTCACACGCTACGTACTCTGCCTCAAGTGGACCTCACAGAGTACTGGATACACATGACGCCCAAGCTCAATCGATTCACTCAACTGACTTCGATGATGATCTCCAGTGATTATGAAGAGATTATTGGACAACTCGCCCGTCATTGCCCACATTTTGAAACACTCGGCATCAACTACACATCGAGCTATGAACGAAAGCAAAAAGGATGGGAATGTCTTTGCAAACTCAAGATATCCAAGCTGAAGCTGTTCCTCATGTCGAGTGACCTGGTCACTCAGTTCATGCAGAAGATTGATCAAGTGTCGAGTTTGAGCTTGAGCGCATACTTTGACGCGCATCCATTCACTCTCAACCTGGGTCGTAACCTTAGACGTCTGTCGATACCCTTGAACTTGGTGAAGTACATCAATAAGGACCCAGAGTATTGTGGCGCCAACCTGACCAGTCTAAAGGTGTACGGGGACAACATGGACGGCGATCATTATGACGACTTAAGCACATTCTTGGAGAACAATGCACGATCTCAAGGAGTATCTGATGCTGGTGGTCCACGACTCAATCATTTAAGTTACTGGTATGATACCAAGGCCAACACGGAAATGCTCAACTTCTACTGCAGGGCAGTGTTTCCAAGATTACATCGAGCCATTATCAGACATCCAACACTGGTCACGCTGACCACCAACATGAACCGACCAAACCCATCGATGTTGTTACGTGAGTTGGCTGACAATCAAACGATCAAACTTGTGACATGGAAAGCACCAACAGCCAACACAATCAAATTGATCAACTATCACAAACTATTTGATTATGTCGACATGCACAAGACTGTTGCCAAGTGCTATCGATACCTTGATCCAGACCGGCCACGTCCAAACAATTCAAACTTCTCCAATAATTGTTCAACAATGTAATATATGTTTTATTGATTAATTGAATGCTTGATCCAGGGTATTCATAGGGTTGTGTCCAGGACATGGTGCGGACGTATTCATAGTGTTCAGTACTGAATAAGTTCTCTATGCCAAGGACGAACGTGACCAGTTGCATATTTAGGTCTTAATCTAGAGCCACCAATCCTCAAAGACAAAGGGACCCTGTTATCAAAGTCCAGCGGTATCTTGGGAAGCATGTTGTAGAAAACAACAGCATCTTGGAAGGCATCCGCGAGCCAGAGAGTACGAAGGTCCTGGAGGTATTCACTCTCTGAGATGACAAGTTCTGTGAAATTGAGTTTGCATTCAGGTAGGCTTGCCTGAAAGGATACCTTGAAATCTTTCAAAATCGCACCCCCAATATAGTATCTGATGTGGGCCTCTAGAGTCTCTGCCTCACATTGATCCAAGCCAGTCATAGGGAGCACCAACACTAGGTCCTCGTAGGCCTCAAAGTCATCATCATCATAGAGGTAGCTACTACTACGAGTGGCCCAGCGATTCGGATTCATGTGGGCTAGGAGTGCCTCGAGAGAGTCCAAGACAACTTTATGATTTCTGGATCCGTGCTTCTTGGGTGATGTCATTTCCTCTGTATTGACATAATATGGGGATCTTGTTGGAATGTCCAAAGAGGTAAATGGTATTGCATCATAGTAGTGGTCATACATTCGACGGGCAACTCGATCGAAGGACTCTACAATGCCTACTTTGACCATTTTCAAATTGGAAGGGCCATTGGCCGTAGTGATCGATGCTGGGTATGAGAAAATATAGAGATGAGGTATCATATATAATATACAGTGATAGAAAGAAGAGAAGAACTTGAATGTGTCTTTAATAGAATGTCTCTTCACTTTAATGATTTCTCATTCAATCAATTCTTCTCAAAAAATGACCAAGTAGATTCTTTTGGAGGTTGTAAATACATTCATATTATTCAAATTTGAAATGGTGAACGATTCTTCTTGCCATTTAAGATCCGCTAGGTATAATACCCAACATTTCCGAGGATAATAAAGAGGATTTGGGATCCAGATATTAATAAAAAAAATATTAAAGCCCATTAATAAAAAAAATCCCTAAATTTGAAGTTCCATCATTCTTTAAAGTTGCCTAGGTCACTTCTCAGATTATGATCATATATCTTTGAGGCCTTAAAGTTATATATATAAATATTACCTACCTCAAGAGATATATTAACATGATGAATGGTAGCAATGACATTACGATGACGATCGAGCAGGTCACAAGGGCATTGGAGGCATTGCACAATCCAATGTCAACGTCGGCTATACATCAACAGTCACAAGCCTACTTGGAAGAGGTCAAACGTAGTCCTAATGCATACACATGTGCACTGGCTATCCTCACACATCGCAACGAGATCGTCAGACACTATGGTCTACACATCATAGAGAACCTTGTCAAGAACCAATGGGTCAACGCATCTGACGCTGAGAAGGAAAACGTCAAGAACGAGATGTTATCATTCGTCTCAAAGAGTATGTTATCAATCAATCAATCAAACATCGTCTGATCTCTTACTTACCTCCATTCAAACAAACGATCAATCAATCAAACAGTTAGCGCAAGCGAACAAAAGTTCATCAAAGAGAAGTTGGTCACTGTCGTGGTCGAGATTGTAAAGAGGGACTGGCCACAGAGATGGGCAAACTTATTGGAGTCACTCATTCAGATATCATCGATGGGTGCACCTCAGGCAGAGTTGGTACTGCTCACATTGGGTCAATTGCCACATGAGATCATCTTTGACTCGACGTCCACATCGATGGTGGGCCTCTCGGATCAGCGCAAGAAGGACTTGATGGCGGGCATCAACCAGGCCATCACCTCGCTGTTCAGCTTCTTCTATACAATGCTCGAGACTAGATACACACGATACGTACAGGACAACAACGACACGGTCAACGCCAATCTCATCTCTACGCTGCTCTCGACATTGCACTCGTACATTGAATGGGTGCCAGTGACACTCATCCTACAGCACAAGCTCGACTTTATCTTTTGCCAGCTGCTCAAGGACCTGCCATTCAGGGTCAAGGCAGCCGAGGCCTTGCTGCTGTTTGTCAGTCGTCGCGTCGGTCGTCCCGAGGAGAAGGCCGAGCTGCTGACCGTGTTCAACATGCTCGATCGCATCGTTGAGGCCATGGGCGTCACCACCAGCAATCATGAAGCCGACTACGTCTTCCACAAGCGTCTGGCACAGATGCTCACGGTGCTTGGCACCACGCATCTGGGCCTGCCGCCCAAGGAAGGCCCGCCCTCCCCACTGCCCCCCAACTATCACATCTATCTACAGCTGATGACCCAGCTGCTCAATCACCCTTCGATCCTGCTCACGAGTCTGGCGCTGCCATTCTGGTCGTCGCTGCTTAAGTCAACCGAGACGGTCGGCCAGATACAGAGCTTCTTTGAGCCGCTGACCAATGAGCTGCTCAACATCTCACAGACCAAGTTGCTCAAGGTTGGCGACCCTGCCAAGGGCGACCAGACGCCACAGTCCAAATACTCTGCGATCGACTTTGGCACTTCACGCGAGTGGGGCAACTTCTATGGAACTGTTCGCAATCGTTTCGTGGACGTCATCAAGCAACTTACAAGTATAAGGGTATGTGTTGTCTGTTGATCGATCGGTCAATGGGATAGTCCCACTCACTCAATCAATCACTCACTCTCTAGAACGAACAAGCATTCAACTTTGGATATAACAAGGTGATGGAATTGATACCAAACATTAAGACCAATGTTACATTGACACATGAACAGACAATGATACTTGAGTCCATATCATTCTTCCTTGAGATCATTGTTGGATCACTCTCATCAGACTTCTACCACAAGGATACCAAGTATCCACAGTGCACCAAAACAACAGAATCACTCCTAAAGACACTTTGGGATTCAACATTCACCGTATGTGCATCACTCTCGATCACTTACTCAATCAATCACTAACTCATACTCCAAACAGGATCCAAACGCTACATCATTCCAAATGGATTGCATCAAACCATTCACATCATATTACTCGAATCATCCAGAGAGCATACAGATGTTGCTCACAAAGATTGTGCCAATGATACCGTTCAAGTCACAGGCAGATAATGCACCAGAGCTTGAGGGTCGCCTCTCAAACTCTTCATTACACTGCAGACGTAGGATCATCTCCTGTCTCACCAATCTCTCGATGAACATGACCGATTGCATGATGCCATTCCTTCCCCAGCTCTACCAATCGGTGCAGCAGCTCTTCCAGAACAACCTGGTCACCGAGTCGGAGCGTGTGATGCTCTACTACATGCTCACTGTCCTTAACAACAACATCAGCAATTATCAGAAGAACTCGGAGTTCCTCAGAGAACTGATCACACCGGTGCTCACACTCTGGAACTCACCAGAGATCACTGCCGCAGTGCAGTCGCCAGAGGCGCTGGTCACCTATCTCGGCCTGCTCCCATCACAGGCCAGCGAGGACTTCAGCGCAGTGGTCGCACGAAGGAAGAAGCTCCAGTTCGTCGTGGCAACTCTGCAGATCTTCTGGAAGAAGACAACCCTGCCACCAACGCTGCAGGAGGAAGAGGGTTTCATCCCATTCATTGCCAACGGCATCAGCTACACATCAAAATGGCCAATCTCATCATTCGTCAACAATGTGTTGCCAAACGTCGTTGCACTGGCACACACTGTTCACGGCCTGTGGAACCCCACGGTGATCAACAACGTGGACAGCGAGTATCGTGTCATCTTCCAGCTGGACGAGGCGATCACCGCACCCCTGCTCGGTCTGGACTATCACAAGGACAACAAGACAGAGTCGTCCAACATCAAGTTTGTTCGCAACTTGTTGGACACGATGAGAGACGCATGCTACGAGATCATTGGCTATGGATTCACACATGCCGATGAGATGTGGTCCATCGCCACGCTGCCCAAGATCCTCTCCGACTCTGTCTTTTCACATTTGGAGGTGTGTGAGAACAGACACATCAAGCTCATCAGTCGACACGTGCTCCTCTTCCTCCTAAAGTACTGTCCACAAAAGTTACAGCCACAATTCTTTGACGCCCTATTCCCTCACCTACTTTCCATTCTATTCAGCAGGATAAAGTCTGGTTGGGAGGTGATCAATCAAAGATCACAAAAGTATGTTGGAATGATTGATTGATTGAGAGAATGGATCGAGTGACTAACACGACAGACACGACAAACAGGGAACATAATGACTCAGAGACAGAGATAATGGAGATTATTAATGATAAGATACTGCGAGACTTGACTCTGGAGTTCACGCTTTGGGTTAAGGACTTTACTTTACATCCAACAATCTTCAAGAACCCTGATATTGTCTCAGGATTGGTGTATGGACTCAGTGCTTGCCTACTTTGCACTGATCATGGCATTGTGAACAAAGCCACACCAATCAGTCTGCAGGTGATCGAGTTGATTGGAGACGACCCACAATACTATAAGCTGATTGGCAGCGACATGTTTGGAATATGTCTCAAGGTGCTCATTCAGAACAAGGTGCCCGACTTGTTATCCGACTTCATTGCCGTGGTGCGAGCCATCTATGTCAAACTGTTGGGCAAGTCACAGTACCCCAACCAGGTGCTCTCAATGCTGCCCAACGTCAATCCAACTGTGCTCAGTCAGCTGGAGGCCGAGGTCACCGCTGCCAAGACCGAGAAGTTGCAAAAGGCCACACTCAAGAAGGTGCTGGACGAGGTGATTGGCATCAACATGTCCAAGTTGAAGAAGCAGTCCATCCTGGACCTTCCCGAGAAGCTGTTCGTAAGCAAGATGGCCGGTGAATCTTTATTGGACAGCGAGCAGAAGAATATTCTGCCAGAGTCCTTCTTCAGTTAAAGTGTGTTACCCTTATAAACTGATCAGTCTGTCCATCACTCCCAACAACAATGTCGTCATCGTCGTCTTCATCGTCATTGTCGTCTTTATCGTTTTAGCACAAAGTTTTGTACAACAAAGCCAAGGCCACCAGAGAGTGCAATCATTATTGGACTCTTGACATCAAACAAGCTCATACATCCAATGACAAACACTGTAATGATTGAGAACTCGACAGTGAACACTGACTTTTGCCACAGAACGGCAATAGATGCCACACATAATCCAAGTGTTGCTCTCATGTGGCAATCCTAAAATGATTGATTAGTGTCAGTGGTTGATTGAGTGAGGGATTGATCGAGTGATTGAGCATAGTTACCAATAATGAACTTAGGAATGGTGATGATTTGATCTTGCTCCAATATGGATAAACGGCAAAGTTTAGCATGACGCTTGGAAGCACGAGACTCGTCCATAGTAACATTCCAAATGCCATATTTGAGTAGGCAGACCCCAGATAACTTGATAGGTTGATGAATGATCCTGGTAGTACTTGTACCAATGTGTATCCTTTGAGGAAATCCTGTACTCGCAGTAGTCCAATCATTGCATCCAGCATTAGAGGCAGGGAGAAATAGCCTGCGCCGCCAACCATTGCTGATCCAATAACAAAGAATGATGTGGTCGTCTGTATCTCGGCATCCCTGGGGAATGCAAACGCTAGTGCCAGGAGACCAACTAACAGCAGTACATAAACACCAAATACAATGTATGATTGTCTCTTCGTGACCCTATAACCATTCTTCATGAATATGATCTGACTACTATCCATCCTATCCTTGTTGTAGTTGTTGTTTCCAACATTGTTGTTGTTGTTGTCCAAAGTTGGATATGATGAACTGAATGCTGGAATTCTAGAAATGATACGTTCTGATCCCAATGCCAATGCTGACAACACAACAGATGACATCAGAACATATATCCAGTGTTGTTTGAATACAAGTGATAGTACTAATACTATTTGATAGAGTCAGTGAGTGTCAATGGAGCCATTCCAGGATGTATGATTGTTTGAATGAGTGAGTGAGTGAGTGTCAATGATTGATCGTATGGAATAGTTCCATTAAATCCAGTTTTGTTGAAACATACCATAAAGGAAGATAACCTTGTCTAATCTATTACTGGTGGAGATATGATTCTTACTCAGATCATAGACGGACATTGCAAAGATTGCTACACCTGCTGATGCGAATCCACTCTCAACTCCACGTATCCAAATTGGTGCGCCCATTAGACCATTGATATAATGTACTCCACTTCCAAGCCACATCATGATGAAGAATGATATCATCTGATACATCAAATAAAAGAATATCGTCGTCTTGAAGTCAAAGTATCTCATTGATGTTGTGAATAAATACTTGATTGATTGATTGATCGTTAGTATATTGGGATGATTCCAAACAGAGTGATGAACAGACACATACACTTGGCGCCCTTAGACCAAATGGTAATATGCTGTTGGATGGCATTGATGCATCCACTTTTGAACCAGTTAGTCTTGAGAAACATCGATGTAATAGAGTGACGTGTGATGTATCATCACCAATGATAAGTAATAGATGTAGACTCTCTTTCAATGCAAATAGTAGTCTTGTTCTATTACAACTGAATATAGAGATTGGTGCAGTTAGATCGGGGTCAGACTCATAGTCCTGTCCAGCAATGCCATTGAGATGTGCCTCGAATGATGTATGTATTGTCTGGTTCTCCTCTTCAATATGACTTATATCCAAACTACTGATATCATGTGAGTCATGGTCATGGTCATGGTCGTGTGAGTGATTGTGCGAGTGATCATCATTATCATGGTCATGGTCGTGGTCATGAGAGTGATCATCATGTTGTTGTAAAAGACCTGTCAACATCTGTGATTGATCATTATATGATGATGATGACATTGGTTGCTGAGTGATCGTATGTATGTGTTTGTAAATTATGTATCTTTGTCAATCAATGAACATCGTTCTTCAAGCTTAGGGTGAAAACTTTGCAGGTTTGTGATCAACCGATTCGCCGACTGACCAACAACACAACATAGATTATATTGGATTAGAGATTAGATATTTATAGTAGTAGGATTTAGAATAGTTACTTTAATTTCCAATCCACCAATTTATTATTCTTCTAAATATTTAATTATTAAAATATGAAGATTAATTGTTTATTAATATATGTTATTTTTACTCTTTTAATTATATTATCAGAGGACAACTTATTTATTACCTATGCAAGGATATAGGAATAAATGACAATTATTTTTGGATGGATGATATTACTATCAGAGGATCAAATGCTGATAGTGCAGTTTACTTTGAACCACAAAATAGAAACCTTGGTCTCTTAAATTCTAATCAACTACTCCTCTCCTCTTCAAAATCTCCATACTTCAATATTCATCATCATCATCATCATCATCATTCCGGAGAACAAAATATCAATTCTGATGTTATCAATCACCAAAGTAATATAGATAATATACCAACAGTTCCACCTGATATAATAGAGTTAATAGATCCTACTCAAATTATCTTGTAATCACACAACAATAAGATAAATATTGGAGCTAGGAATATTGAAAATAAATAAATAATAATTAATAATTAATGTAATGTCATTGCTTTATTTATATACTTCTGTAATGAATGATGAATGTATAACGTTTTCTTTTTTTTTAGCAAATGTTGACAATCAACTCCATGTTGACCTCAATTTCCAACAGTGAGCATGGATAGGCGATACCATAGTTCTTCAAAACGATTGGATGAACGACACCCATCACACCAATCTTCTTGCCGTCGACCATAATGTCAACGCCCATACCATCCATGAAGAGCTTGTCCGATGACAACACCAGCTGGTAACCCTTGCCAACACGTGCCTGATCATGCTTGATCTTCAACGAGTTCATCAGCTTGTCCAACAGACCGTGGATCACCTCCAGCTTGGCCGAATGGTTGCAATAGATTGCTCCAAGCATTCTCTTGTTGAGTGCGCCTGTATCGCTGTTGTTGGTGAATGGGTCTGACAAGTCACTGTAATTGATTGATTGATTATGTTAGTGTAAGTGTACGAGTGATTGATCGACGGCGGTGACTTACGTGTTGGTGTTCTTGGCCTTGACAGTGACATCGCTAACCTCGAACAACTTGAGTGGAAGAGCGTGTGCCTTGTTGGAGACGATGCTCTTTAGGAGGGTGCTGATCAGACTGACTCTGACTTCGGAGAAATCCTCGGTCAGACCGTTGGCAATCTTTACACTCGAGTTGTCGTCGGGTCTGTTGATCAGTGCAAAGTTGTCCTTGTTGGAACACAGGACAAAGGTCATGATCTCGGTGTAGCCGGCAAGGGCAACCTCGTTGGCCAGCAGCTCAGAGATCTTGTTGATGGGCTGCACGCGACCATTGGTGGCGACGGTGGGGACGACGCGCTCAATGTTGTTGTAGCCGTAGCCAATGGCCACGTCCTCCATGATGTCGCATTGATGAATGATGTCGCTTCTGGTGGCGGGCACCGACACGCTGAGCGACTCGTTGTCAGCACTCAACACGGATGTGAGCGACATGCGCTGCAACATCGTCACCATCTCCTGAGGTGTCAGATTGATACCAGCAGTGTTGTTGATGAACTTTGTCGATGCCTGGATCTCCTTCTCCTCAATATGTGGTGTGAGCTCAGACTTTCCATCAACTCCAACAACCTCAACCTGCTCCAAACTATATATGATTGATTGATTGTTAGTTGGTGAATGATTGAATGATTGGACGTGGATGAGTGATGACATACGTGAATGGCTTGGCACAGTACTCTGAGAACATGGTCATCATGATGTTGAGGACGATGTTGGCCTTGGTGGTGTCGATGGCGGTGACCTCAAAGAAGACGTTCTTGGTGTTGAGCGTGATCTTGCTGTGATCTCCATTGATGATTGGTGGAAGTGACAGGAGAGTGTTGTTTGAATCATAGATGGCTGGATACAATGGGGAGTTCTGAATGATTGGCAAGTACTTCTTCAAATGAGAGCTTGTTTTCTGTATGTGTCCAAAGGTTCCAAGTGTTCGATCGATTGATCAAGTGAGTGAGTAAGTGAGTGATGCCTCGCGAGGACATTAACTTACATCATAATGATCGAACAACTCGACGGCATCAAACTCCTTAGTCTGTGATAAGGGGACGAACTTGATATCCTTTGGTGGCAATGCCTTGTAATAGAATGGACCCTTGATTGTGTCGAGGTCGTGTGTACCAATGGACACCAGCACTCTCTTCTTGCAGATGTTCTGGTGCAGCTTCTCCTGGAGATCGATGAAGCTCTTGTAGGTCTGTTCGGTAAAGGTGATATCGCGCAACACACCGCACACGACGATGGGACGCACGCTCTTGGTCTCTGGCGTGACGATGAGCTTCTGGTGCGTCTGGCCGGCGGGTGGTGGCACGATGGTGTAGCGAGGGATTGGTGTGTTCTGTCCGTAGACCTTGAGCGAGCGAGACAGACCCTCCAGACAGAGCAGGTCGTATCTGTTGGCAGGCACATCGATCTTGTACATTGTCTCATCGGATGCATTTGGATCATCGACACCAGTCTCCTTCAAGATTAGCTTTCTCTCAGAGGTAACCTCGTCCAACTCGATACCATAAGCAAAGCAAAGTTCATCAAACTCATGATCGGCTATAAATTATTGATTGATTGTTCGTGTCATGTCAGACTCTGTGCCATCGCTTCGTTCGCTCGCTCACTCATTCATTCATTCGTTCATTCAATCGTTGATTAAAACCTACTATAAGTCTTTCCCAATGACTTGAAGAGTGGATCTCTCAATACTTGAACGGTAGGCATTGTTGTTGTTGTTGATAATATATGTAGCTGTTGCTGCTGCTGTTACTTTGGTACTTCTGAGTGCACTTTGAAGGGTAATGATAGAGTTGAATGCAAGGCGAAAGTGTTTGAAACTCAAGTTCATTGATGTGCTTGCAAGGTTGGTGAGAAAAAAAGAAAAAAAATCGAGGGTTGAGGGTTGTCAACACTTTCAAGTCTCTAGCGAGGGCAAGGGTTAGGGCAAGGGTTAGAGCTAGGTTCAAAAACAATAATGATCACTAATCTTTGTATGTTGTAATACTAGATGACAACATTATGATTCGAATAACTTGTATAAATAAATGATATCATTGGCTAAGTTTAAAATAAAGAGTAGTGGAGTGTAGGAGTAGATCCTGGTTGATGTTGTCGCATCATACTCTTTTGGCACAATCCTTCATTGAATATTTGTCATAATTGTTGACCTCATCAATGCACCATGTTCTTCTTTCACTAAATATCTGTTTTTACAACAAGTTAGTGAATGAGACCCAACTACATCAAGCTTCAACGACCCACACACCCATCAATAAATTATCCAACTCGATTCATTCATTCTATCATTCAATCAATCAACCCGGGACATACTACACACATTACTACTATTACAATTACAACTACAACCTCAACAAGTACAAGTTAGTAGAAGATGACAACTGATAGCGCTGCTGCTGCTACTTCTACATCACCATCAACAACATCAACTACTACAGCATCAGCAGCAACGACACAGAATGGACATACTTCATCCCCTTCATCAACATCATCTTCACCACCAATAGCCTCAACAAGTCCACAACTGTCAAATAACAATAACGAAGGTATGACATCATTCATTCAATCAATCAATCATTCAATCATGTGATACTGATACACCACCTACAACAATGACCCTTACTTAGATGGAGTATCGAATACATCAATCAAAGCAATGGAGTTGAGTGGCGCTATTGCACATCAGTATCAGAAGCCACTGCCGCCTATTGCACACAAACCAACGGATATTAGCAGTCAGTGGATATCGAACAAGTTGAAGGAGCGCGAACCAGAGTACACAAAGAAGGACAATATGGTCATCTTTTTAGGCACTTGGAATGTCAATGGAAAGAAGCCGTCTGAGCCGCTGGACGCCTGGCTCGAGCCGGGCAGCGGTGGCGCGGACGGCCTGTCGACGGGCGGCGCATCATCAATGCGCCCAGACATCTACGCGATTGGCTTCCAAGAGCTCGACCTGACGGCTGAGGCTCTGCTGCTGGGCGACACTACGCGCGCTGCCCCGTGGGAGCAGGCCATCCAACAGACATTGGCACAACAGGGCGACTATGTGAAGCTGCTCAGTCGTCAACTCGTCGGCATCCTGCTGTGCGTCTACGTCAAGAAGGAGCATTTGAAGAACATCACCCATGTGCAGTCGGACATTGCCGCCGTGGGCATCATGGGCATGATGGGCAACAAGGGTGGCGTGGCCATCCGTTTCCAATTCTACAACACATCAATCTGCATCATCAACTCACATCTCAATGCTCACATGGAGAATGTCATGCGTAGGAATCAAGATCAAAAGGATATCTCAAGAACACTCAAGTTCATCAGTGACTCTGACGGTTCATTCATCAATATATACGATCACGAGTAAGTTAGCCAACGTCACTTCATTGTCACATGATTAGTCCGGTACTGGGACCATTCCACTCACTCAATCAATCAAATAGTCAACTCTTTTGGATTGGAGACTTGAATTATAGAGTACCTCTGCCAGATCAGGAGGTCAAGGACAGCATTATACAGAAGGACTTTTATAACTTGTTCCTGCACGATCAGTTGTACCTCCAGATGAAGAATGGCGCAGCGTTCGAGGGCTTCCAGGAGCCTCCAATAAGCTTCGCCCCCACCTACAAGTACGACCCAGGCACCAACGATTATGACTCGAGCGAGAAGAAGCGTACGCCAGCATGGTGTGACCGTATCCTCTGGAAGACATCAAAGACTGCCGAGAACGTCGGTATCTTGGCGTACAAGCGACATGAACTACTCTCCTCCGATCATAGACCAGTGTCTGGATCATTCATTATCAAGGTGCGCGTTGTCATCCCCGAGGCACGCGCACGTATCTACCAAGAGATCGTCAAAGAGTTGGACAAAAAGGAGAACGACGCCATGCCCGACGCGAACATCAACACCAACAGCATCGACTTTGGAACAGTGCGCTTCATGGTGCCCGTCACGCGACAGATCGTCATCGAGAACATTGGCCAGGTAATCGCGCGATTCAAATTCATTCCCAAGCTAGACGAGCGCATACTCTGTCGGCCATGGCTCAAGATCTCGCCAATCGCCGGCATGATGATACCCAAGGAGAAGATCACCATTGAGCTCACTGTGTTTGTTGACTCCAACACATCGGGCCCGCTCAACGTGCTCAACGAATCGATGGACGACATCCTGATCCTGCATTTGGAGAATGGCAAGGACTACTTCATCTCAATCTCGGGCAAGTTCCAGCACACGTTCATGGGCAACTCGCTGGACAACCTCGTGCGCTACCCAACGCCCATCCTCACCGGCGCACCCATCCCCATCGAGCAGAAGAAGCTGTCGATACCCAAGGAGATCTGGCGCATGATCGATCACATCTACTCCAATGGAATGCGCGAAGAGTCACTCTTCCTCGAGTCGGCTGTCAACAAGGAGATGGAGGCCATCGTCGAAGCCATCGACCGCGGCACACCCCTGCCGTTCCACAGCGGCATCCACTCGATGGCCGAGTGTTTGATCCGTTTCTTTGAGTACCTGGTGGAGCCCGTCGTGCCCTACAACATGTACCAGCAGGCGCTGGACGCGTCGTCGTCGGCGCTGGCCTGCAAGACGCTGATCTCTCATCTGCCATCTGTAAACTACAACGTGTTCTTCTACCTAATGTCCTTCTTGGCCGAAGTGTTGACGCACCAGCAGGAGAACAAACTGACGGCTGATCAACTGGCCATTGTATTCTCCACTGTACTACTACGACCAAGTCCAACATCACCACAATCTCAACAGACCACCGACGCCATCATCGTCAAGAAGAAAGCAGACTTTATCAAGCACTTTATCATATCGAAAGGAGAGAGTTTAGTATAAATCTTGTTGGATAGGACAATATTTAAATTGGGATTATTCCTTATTTACATTTATTGGAATGATAGAATGAATGAATGAGTGAGTGTGATTGAATGAGTGGAATGATTCCAGTAAGATAGAGTGAGTTACTAGATTAGTAGAACTCCTCCTTGATCACCAAACCATCCTGCCATTGTTGGATGGCCCATTGGGTCTTCTTAACATTATGACCTCCATAGGTAAAGTCCATGTACATCTCATAAGCAGTGTTATTGCCATCGACCAATATCTTCAAGACTATGCGAATAAAGGAGTTAATATTATTATTGATTGATTAAGGTCATGTTAATTATATATATATATATACCTTTGGCCTCATGGATAGTGGCATTGTCGACAAATGATTGTTCAGACTTTCTATTTGCATCCTTTCCAACACGATTGGTTGAATCACCCTTCTCATACATCACAACATTATTGTGATAATATTTATCGAATACCTCAAGTATCTTATTATCCTGGATACCCTTTAGTATAGTATTAAGGTTCTCTCTAATATTTGGTGACATTATTATTATTGTTTGATTGATGATTATTTGATTATATTATTTGTTTGATTGCTTGATTGAATTGATATACATTTTACTATTTAATTGTAGAGTTATTTATAATAATAAAGTATGGTTCCTGAGTTTGATTCCAAAATATTATTAAGAATAGTCTACAATCGGATTTATACTATTTGGATGATTCAGGAACCAAAAGATCATGTTCCGGAAATTGATCTGATCAACCCCCTTTGATGCTAGTCCCAAAATATGTCATAAATGTGGGTGTGGAGAACGCATTCAGGAACCAAAAGTCGCGAGTCAGATGTCTTCTCCATACCCCACTTCATGCATCCATTCAGTCAGATTCAGCACATTGTTGAATCTTCAACTTCACCATCCACTCGATCTCCATTATTATGAATCATAATCATCATTAACTCACGAGTATGTTTAATTAATAATAACTATAAATATAACTATCTTGTACAAAGTTAGATATTCATTCAATCAAATACTAATAATATATATATATCTAAATAATAATAATAATGAGAGCTGCAGTACTATATAAATTGGGATCACCAAAGTTTGTTAGTGACTTTGTTGTACCTACACCAGCTAATGATCAACAGGTGGTTGTAAAGGTGTTGACATCGACGATCAAACAATTGGATCGTTCAAAGGCTAATGGTAAACATTATTTGGCTTATAAGGAATTCCCTTGTACCGTTGGCGTGGACGGAGTCGCTCAGTTGGACGACGGTACACTCATCTATGCAATGGGTATCACTGGAATGCTTGCAGAGAAGGCAGTGGTCACAAAGAACAAGTGGACTGTGTTGGACAAGGGCTCTGATCCTCAGGTGGCCGCTGCCCTCCCCAACGCTGTACTCGGAGCTGCGATGGCATTGAAGGAGCGTGCTCAGATCAAGCCCAACGACGTCGTGCTGATCAATGGTGCAACGGGATTCACTGGCAAGCTGGCCGTTCAGCTGGCGAGACTGTATGGCGCATCAAAGGTGTACGCAACTGGTCGCAATGAGACCGCACTCAAAGAGTTGAAGGAGGAACTTGGTGCGGACCAAGTTTTCAAGATTGATCAACCCGATGATGTGTTGATCGATCAGTTCAAACAACTACACAAGACAACTCCCATCGACATTGTGATCGACTATCTATACAGCAAACCATTGGAACTCATTATAACTGCATTGAGCACGAGTGGCGCTGGTCACCATCGCACAAGGATAGTGACAGTCGGTGAGATGGCCGGACCAACAATCAACATCAAGTCCGCTACACTTAGAAGCACGGGCATTGAGCTCATGGGATCTGGATTCGGCAGCTACCCAGCCAATGGTATCGAGCTATTCATCAATGAAAACATCAACCAACTGCTCAAGGAGAACCGCGAGGGCAGGCTCAAGGTGCCCATCTTTGTCTCGCCGCTCGAGGACATTGAGTCCACCTGGGACAAGTCGACCGAGGAGGGTAGAGTCGTCGTCCAAATCAGTAAATAAACTATTCTAATCTTTATACATTGTAGTTATAGGTACTATCCGATTCAGGCTTGAGTTGTGCCTGGTTGTATCATCTCTTCAAGGTCCTTCTTGAGGTTGTCCATCTTCTCCTTTGTCTTGTCATCAGCCAGGTACTCCTTGACAACCTGGTCCATCGCTTTGTAGGCTGCCTCACTATGATCGTCCAGTCCAATGTGACGATCGAGTAGGACGTCAAAGCGATGATAACTGATGTATGGATTATTGTCAACCGCTTGTTTGAAGTCCTTGTGTATTGAGTGTGAGTTGGCGATGCAGTTGACCAGCGTGTTGGCCAAGGACATTGAGCTGTCGTCTGATGTGGCACGATTCAATACGTGGCCTGTGCCCACTGAGACAAAGATCAACTTGGTGCCTATTTTGTACATGTTGTCTGCCTCTTGCTTGGCCTTGACTATTGGGTTGTTGGCCAGGATGCCACCGTCCACGAATCGTTTGTTGTCAAATTGTGTTGAAGAGAAGTATGGTGGCGCGGCTGATGTTGCCCTCATCCCCTGGACCAGCTTGATGTCCTTGTCCTTGGAGTTGTAGTTTGAAATGATTGTTGTGATGTAGTTGATATCATCCTTTGCCAGACTGGATGTAAGCAAGAACATCTTGTGATCTTGATGGAAGTTGCCCATGAGTCCATCACCAAAGATTCGTTGAAGCTCATTCTCATAGGCAGCCATGTCACCAAAGCATAGGTATCTTGCAAAGTTGAGCATCTTCTTGAAGAATCCACCGAATATAATCTTACCCATACTCTTGTAGGTGTCTTCAATCTCTTGGTAGGACAATCCCTTGATCTTGGCGAATGTGAGCAATGCGCCAGTGGATGTACCTCCGACCAAGTCAGCCTTCTCGACCAAGTCAATACCAAGATGATCATGAAGGTATCTTATTAGTTGGAGGGCAATAAGACCACGCATACCTCCACCATCAATACTAAGTATCAATCTAGTTGATCCTTGACCGCCCTCCATAGTGTTCTGATCCAAGTTATCTGGATGTCCATCCATTTCATCATCCTCCTGTTCCTTCTGATCAATATCCTTTGATTTTGTTGACATTATATATCTATTTATTTGTATCTATCTCTTTATAAGTATTTAATTGTATGTATATAAATGATTAGAATAGAATGCAAAGATAGTTGTAGTTGTTTGATTGACAGAGTTGTTAGAGTTGTTAAAGTTGGGAAGGGGTATTAACTCACGAACAAACACACACCTTTCTAACAACCAAACAAAACAACCAATCACTTCATTCTCTGAATGGATGACGTGGGGGTAGTATCCAATCAATATGGTCTATTTGGTTGATTTGATTGTTGGTAGGTCAATAACTTAAAACCTATTTATTATTTAGGCAATGGAACAATACCTTTTTGTAAACATAGAATATACCAAAATTGTAAAAGAGTATACTAATATGAATATAACTATATTGTCCGTTCGTTGTGAATGCTATAATAGGATAGTACACAGGGAGGGATTGATAGAGATAAACTCATTCATCAACAAAGATAGGGATAATTAGAATGAAGTTCATGAAAAAACATTGTGGTCTTCATCTTCGCAACATGTGGAAGAGAGTGTCGGGTGTGGTGGTGTTGTTCAGTGTCTTGTCATTATGATGTTCTCACACACATGTTTCAAACCAAACTAGACATTGAATTGACAAGACAGAGATAGATAGATTAGATAGATATAAACATGTCGGACAACACAACTGCTGCTACTACTCCCAACCCAGATGATTTGAAATTGATTCACAACACAGAGCGTTGCGTCGAATCTGTCCTCAAGAAGACTACATACGGTGCTTTGGCTCCACTGGGTCTGTTGCTGTTCAGTACGTAACAACATGTTCTGACTGCTGTGACTAAATAACTACCACCTTGCTAACACTCTCGAACCTTTGACCAAACATTCAATCAATCATTTCGATCAATCATTCAATCATTCATTTGACCAATCAATCGAATCAAATATATAGCAAGCAAGTTAAAGGTTGTTGGAACATTCATGGTGTTTGGAGCAGGTATTGGTCTGGGAATGGGCGTTAACGATTGCACAAGAGGAAGAATGGCTTGTCGCGGAAGCAGTGTTGTTTGTCCAAGATCAAAGCAGGCTAATGCCACCACACCAGCCCCCTCTGCCAAGTCAATCACCTCTGCAGAGCCAGAGATCAAGTTTGACTCTGTGCCCAAGTCCGAATCACATTAATCCCTCCCTCTCATTCATTCATTCATTCATTCATTCACAGACACAGTATACATTATATATAAACATTAACATGTCCTCTTTTTTTGGTCTTATGCCAACGATTGAGCGAGCCAATAAGCGAGCTAACTAATAGTTTAGATTAGATTAGTTTGGACAGTCAGCAATCAATGCAGGATGATACTTCAACACAACATTCATGATAGATAGAGATACACTACCCTCGCGTCAGCTGCAACAACCCTTGCGTCAGCTCCAACATCCGGATGTCGACAGAGTGGTAGTTGGACTGACCACAATCATTTTGGTTCGTGGGGAGAGGGGAAGTGGTCCTTCATGGGACCTAAAGGGTCATCATCCACTCATTCATTCATACATTCAATCAATCATTCAATCTTTGATTGTTGTAAATAACCTACTTGTACATATAATTATATCTTTCATATATACTTACAAACATACATACTTAAAGAGAAGATGATATCATTCTTTCAATCAATTGGATTGTTAATCTTTATTGCATTACTGGTTACCTTTTATCTTGAGTTGGTAGTTCCATACTTTAAGAATAGGAAGAACAGACAGATTAAATTCTCCAAGAGTATGTTTATCTATCAATCACTCTGTCAGCTGACATGGCACGATACATGACTCACTATATTACAATATATATACATAGAGAGTAATGAGTTAAATGATGCAAGAAAACAACTTATAAATGATAAACAGGCTGAACAATATAATCTTACAAGAGATAGTATTGTAAAGACAAGGAAGAAGTTGGAGGAGAAGTTATTGTCACAATCAATAGAGTTGGAGCCAACTATAAAAGATGACAACAAAAAGACAAAGACAAAGACTGGAAGGACATTGAAAGGAGATGTAGTCACTACTCCGGCCTCGAATCAAAACTCATTGGATTGGGAGGCAAGGAAGAAGTTGGAATTGGCAATACGTCAACTGAACATTGAGTATGAGCATTCACTGCAGACTGATGAGGACAGAGATGAGAAGCAAGAGAGGATGCTACAAAAGTTAATGGATGCTGACGAGAAGGAAAGGAGGATACAGAGGATACAAGAACTGCGCGATAACCTCAAGCCTGAACCGACTGAGGGCGATATCACAAGGATCCAGATAAGGTTCCCAAGTGGAGCGTGTCTGACCAGGAAGTTTATGTACACTGACAAGGTCCAGGTATGATTCGAGTCGTGTCGAGTCGAGTAGTGGCCACATCGCTAACCATCTAACGTTGATCAAACGTAACAGGACTTGAGAGAGTTTATCGATTCGAAGGACTTGATGCGAGATGTTGAGTATGACATTGTGACCAACGCTCCAGCTCGTGTGTACTCTGATGATAGTGCCACTTTGGTCGATGCTGACCTATGTCCAGGAGTCTCTGTAATGGTCGTAGCGAAATAATACATTGATGATGAATGGATTGACGATCATGACTTGGTCTTGCTATTACTCTTTGTTGTTGTTTGTGATGTCGATGTTGATGTCGATGATGATGTAGTCGCACCAGGTTGATGATGATGATCAATAGTGAGGTTGGCCTTTTGTCTAGCCTCATACAGTTGCTTGAAGAAGTTTGGATCCTTTGTCTCAATCTCCATGATCTTGTCCTCTATTCGTTTGATCCTATCGCATAGATCATGTGATGTGGCTGGCACTAGAGAGGTATGTTAATACAATCACGCAATCATTGCAATCAAGTGATACATACATATACCAATGTGTGTCTCGACGATGGTTGTCCTCTCATCAATGTAGGGCTTGTACTTCATTGCTTCACGCTCTTGGTCGCTGATCACTAGGGGTCCCTCTTGATTGGAGGTCCTCGTCTCTTTGATCTTTGAGGGTGGCAGTGGATGAGTCCTTGCACTGTTGTCTAGGACGGCCTCGCCACCAGGGTCGAACCTAAACTCTCGCGTGTTAAAGTCAGAGTTGTCCAACTTCTTCCTGCTTGTGAAGCTCTCAATGCGTCTACCAATCTCTGCCTTGGACGCCGTGATCTGTACAGCATTTGATGACTCTAATTGTTGATCGACTGCCGTTGTATGTTTATAATGGTATGCGTCTGGCTCCACCGTGCGGAACCTCTTTCGCGCTGCTGCCTTTCCAAAGCGATCCATTGAATGAGTATGATAGAGAGTCTAAGTGTGAGTCGTGTCGATTGAGGGTTAGTCAGTGAGTCATTCGCTCACTCTTGGGTGATTGATGATTGACTAACCTTTAGTTTCGCCAAGTATTGGGAGGTATGTTGATGGAACTCAAAGATGGATGATAGTGCTGTTGACGTTGAGGTGGCGTTGGTGGCATCAGATGGTGCTTGTGCCGTGTACACATTGTCGGTGACACGCTTCATGTCAGAGTTGAGTTGTTGAATGATTGACTCTTGTATACCGATTGATTGAAGATAGTGCAACAGTGTGTTTGTCAACTCTCTGGATGTGACTTCAGAGACAACATCCTTGACTTGTTGTTGTTGTTGTTGATGTTGTAATGGTACAATGTCATTACTGTTCAATTGCTGGTTGTCAACATCGTCATCATGACCAACATCAATGTAATCGACTACTACATTGTTGTCGTTGTCATTGCTGTAGAGAGTCCCAGATGATTTGCTTTCTAACATAACTATCGTTCTTTGTTGTAGAAGTTTGAGCGACTCACATCAACTATATTGTTTTCAAACCCTCCTCAATTATTTGTTTCCCTTGTTTAGTTTAATACTTTGGCTATTACTATTGACCTTTCCAGTATTATTATATTGTTTACTTCGGTGACAAAGTATTAATACTTTGTCAAGCTTAACCAAAGTTTACTTTGGTGTCAATACCAACATTTTATACCTTATGTTTCTCTTTGACAATTCCTCCATGTACTCCTCCTTGTATTGAAGTAATATATCAATGGTTCTCTTGATCAAGTCCATGGAATATACCACCATGTCTGGAGGACGATATCTAGTATCTCCAAGATTGTCCATAACATCCGAATAGAAATCAGAGATGTCATCATCAAACATTCTTGAGAGTTCACATTTTAAGATAGTCCTCGAGATCTCTTTAAATCTATATTTAAAGCATACTGCATTTAATAATCCTATACAATCGTCTTTCTTTACTCTTATGTTGGTAACAGTTTGATCTAATTGTTGTTGATGATAGAATTGTATAACTGATTTTCCTTGTATTTCTAAATCCATGGAATTGCAGATAAACAAGATTGAATAAACAATGAAATCTAAAGAGTTTGATCAATCATTCAATCTTCGATGTAGACTTCAACAACTTGTTAAATGGTTGATCATACAAGGATGTATGGAAGCAAATAGTAGTATATTAATATGGTTGTGGTTTCAATCACACCAAGATGTATGGAAGCAAATAGTAGTAGATAAGCATGAACAACTTCCACCACAACCACAGCACTTATTCATTTATGTCTGTTCATTCTCAAAAGGAATAACATCAACGATCAAATAGTTCAACTTGGATGTGATTCCAAATGACAACATGGAGGCCAGGTATCTGAACCAGGGACGGTCATACATGTTCTTGGTCTTCTCATCGTGCTTTCATCCCAAGTGGGGGTAGTACCATTCTCTAATTGCAAAGACTCTCCAACTCAGTGTCAGCTTGTTTACATTCCTTGGCCAGTTTTACGATTGTATCCATGTACTTGGTTCGAGCTCTACCAAGAATCGTCTCTTTCGAGGAAATGACTTTCCTTGGTACTTTGTTTTGTGAACTCATTAATGTGTATTTGTTGGTGTTGTAATATTACAACAAATACAGTATGAATGAAAGTTTGAGATGTGACAATGGACCTATATAGGTCTTATTTACTTTTATAGTATTAAGTGTTTATTATGGATGACTTTGACCCTTTCATTCCTGGGAATATGAGTCGTTCAAGACTAACGAAAGGTTTCTCGATGGTCAAGTGAACCACAAATGCTGCAGCAAATGACATAATGACATTGCCAATGAACAACCATGCGAAGCCAATGTCAGTGTAGTGGAACAAAGTACCAACTGAGTACATATAGGTATGTATCACAATGGGATGCATAAGATAAGTAGAGTAGGTGAGTTTGGAGAAGTACTTGAATAATGGCATGCCCAAGAACATCGATACTACTYCCTCCATGTCCATAAAAGGTTGCCATCAAAAACAATGCAAGGGCAGAAGTGAACAATGTGTGAGAGAGGGTGTTGATGATTGCACTCCAGACCTGGTCGGGTGTGCGCTTGATCATGAAGTAGGGGATGTAGGTAAAGACTGATGTGATTCCAAATGCCAACAGGTAGGCCATGTATCTGAACCACCGACGATCATACATGTTCTTGGTCTTTTCACTTCGGTAGAGCATGGCCACTGCAAGGCCCACAGCATAAGGTCCAATCCTAGTCCATGGCTTATAATATATTTTGTTGAGGTAGTCTGTTGAGTTACCACTGGTCATTGTGAACATTGGGAAGGTCATGTAGATCCATATGCTAGAAGTGAAGCAGACCGCCAAGATCACCATTACAAATACATAACCAGCAGGTTTGAATTTGTGGAAGGCCACCAATACGAATGGTGCTAGCAAGTAGTACTGCATGTCGTTAGCAAGATACCATGTCCAGTCCATACACTGGCCGACTCCAGGGTAAAGGTTGTTGATGTAGAGCAGGTTGGACCACCAGTATTCTGAACATCCAGAGTTGATTGATGATTGGTACCACAGCGGTCCACTGCCAAGCATGGGTGAGAGGAGCCAGACAACGAAAATGAGGAAGTAGAGAAGAGGTGAGAGACGGATGAAGCGATGGATAATGTATTTGATCCAGATGATTGGGCCAGACGACCTGCCAGTGTCCTCCAACTTGTCGAGCTGTGTGAGGACGGTGTTGGCAACCAGGAATCCACTGAGCATGAAGAAGATGTCGACTGCGTACTCTCCAGAGGGTATCACCTGGAATGTAAACCGAGGGTATATCTCTTTGAACACGTACGATGCGTTGTCCATACCAGGGGACATTGCATATTGAAGTGAGTGTCCAAGGACAACCCAACATGTTGCAAACGTCCTTATTCCATCGAGCGCATCAAAGCGATTGCCACTACTTGGTACCACAATTCGTGAGAATGACTTGATGTTTGAGATCAATGAGAAGGCCACAAATATCGATTCGAAGGTTGACCATGTATGATTGGAGTCATTTGACTTGCTCGGCATATCAATGTTTCTCTGGTATGATTCCATCAAAGGTATTGAATCCTTCTCCATATTATTATATTGATTGAAATTGATAGATTTTGAAGTTGATTCACCAGGGGACTTGAAGTATTCAAGGGCTGTACCAACAAGTACTATCATCGCAAAGAAGACACAGACACAAAGCATTATGATTGAGCCAGCAGTCCAAGACTTGACTGTAACATTGTTATAGTTGTTATAACATTGACTAACTGAGTTGTTGCCAGGGAATACAAGAATCTGAGCGTTGGAGGCCATCATCATTATGGCAGCGGACAAGTCATCAGTGGTGTTACAACTTGGTGGGAAACACACTCCAATCATATAAGAATACTGATTGTTGATTGACGATTGATAGATACAATAATGTGAAACATTGGATGGTAAACCAAGGCATGTATCAATATTACCAAGGTCTGATGCACCTCTTCCAGTTGACATCATCACTAATAATTAAAAATATTATTATTAATATATATATTAATAAATTCATAATATTAAAATATTCTTTTCTTACTTTGGATATCATTTGAAGGATTCTTGAAACTCAGAAGGTTCTGGATATCATCAGTACATTGTTGATGGACATCTCTAATCAATATATTGTTTGATATTGTATTAAATAAGCTGGATGATTGTATTGTTCCAGTATTTGCATTTACAATTGAGATTGTAATGGACAACAATAATAAGGATATTATACTATTCATTATTTTTATAGATAGATATTTGATTTGAATGAATTGGATGGTAAGACTATAAATGATTGACCATTGACTTTAATAAAAAAAAGAGTAGTGATCCTTAAGCTCGAAAATACCTTTATCAAATAATAATCTGGGTTACATCTTGGATCATGAGGATGTACCCTCTCCAGACTCCTGAATCATCCAGACTCTCATTGAATGATCAATGACCAATTTATTTTTAGTTTTGTGGTGAAACCCCACACTTAAGTCTTTTTTCCATTTTATTGATCAAATATCTATTGGTGTCTAGGATGTTACAATTATTCTTGGAATGAAACTTTGGAACAAGTTTGACCCTTCCTTGGAGATTATAACTCTGAGATATTTAGGAATCTCAGAAGTTTTATTTATTCTCTAAACAACCAATAGAAGTTCCATTTATTATTTTCATGTGTTCCAAGATTTAAAAAAAAATTTTGAAGTGTATCTAAACTTTATAAAAAAACTAATAATCTTCAAATAAAATAGAGACCTTTGTCCTTAGTTGAACAAACAATGAATAGTTATTTTTATATAAAAATTTAATAGAGATATATAAAATGAATATTCAATATTTTTATCCTAATACCATTGTTGATCCATTAAGAGTAGGAGACGTCTATCTTCTTCGTTTTCGTTCAGGTAGTAAATATACTCAATCTTTGGAAATAGAATTCAATCTCGCCCATTATGCTCTATTAATAGATGTTGCAGGGGAATCTTCAAGTGGAACTCCAAGGGGCCTTATGCTCCACATGACAGCAGATGAAAGAAAGGAGGTCATACCCCTCCATGGTCATCTATCCTCCCATATGGATAAGATGATTGACCATTTCCTATTGGGGAAGATCAAGAATATCTATCATCATAGTCCAAACAAATGGGCTTTTGAACTTGGCAAAGCTGTCAATGAAAACTGGTTCTCAGAGTTTGTACGAGGAAATGGTCCGATCTGGAGCTATAGGTCCAACTGTCAACAGTTCTCTCGCTTCCTTGTTTCAAAATTAGAGTTTATTTGGCCACATGTCAAAGTTGCCGGTGATGGTAACTACCTCGAACCAATAATTGTTGATTTTAATATTATCTTTTCCACCTCCTCAGTCTGATAAATAATAATAATAAATCATACTATCTTGATTTTTCTTTTTTTCTTAAGTTTGTTGTTGTACATAAATACTTCACTTCATATTTGACATTATATATCTTGAGGTTGTTAACAACTTAATGGCATCTTCCGAACCTTTAATTCAAAGAAATGAAACAACGCCTGCTCAACTAGTAGAGTACCTTGGTCTTTCCTTCTATGACATGGATACAATATCAATAACAAATTGTAACATAGATGGATTAACTATAAGACGCTCCACTTTTGAGCAGTTGGTATCTTATAATATCAGTCGTTTATTCAATCTTGCTCATCCTCAAGTCCATCCTCCAACTGATGACAGAGATGCACAAGTCAGAGTATTCCTCAAAGACTCTGACACTCATTCAGCTATGATATTTCGTCGTGAAATTGATTGGTCCACTGTTGCATCGGCATTCAGAATTAATGATGGTGATCTGAAGAAGAAGGGAAAGGAGAACTACATCGTGGAGCATTCCCCTTATCCTCCAGGTGACTACTTTGACAAACACTGTAAGTAAGATTCACTTTGATAGTTTAGTCCTTGGTTTGCTAATAGTAAGACAGTCATATTCATTCCAATTGTATACCAACATCACCTCTTACCTTGGGAAGTTGTCAAACATGATGGATTTCTCAACTTCTCCTCTCATTGATTGATTGATTGATTAATACAAACACAACTATTCTACCTCATTGTAATGCGATTTATTCAATGCCGTTGGGTATGGTAGGTGTTGGACACAACAGGAAGGGGCGCTGGCCAGATGTTGGATATTTGGCTGTTGTACAAAGAATATATGATTGATTGATAGATTGATTGGAACTATTCCAGTCATCATCGTTGGTGATTGAAATCGGATTGAGTGGTATTGGACAAAGTCGCTCACATGTTTGATTGATTGATTGATGTTGTTATGGATGTTGGTGGATTGATCATCGATCAATTCCTGATCAACTTGATTGGGAAATTCTCTGTGATCAAATGACCGTCATCCAACATAATAACGAGATTGACCTCAAACTCAATCTTAAATGTGCGGGCAGCTGTAGTGATACATGTGAACAGTCTTGGGAACACCATCCAAATTGGAATCTTCAATCCTCTGCACATATCACCTTCTCCAATCTGTATGTTCTGTATCTCTGTCACTGTACATGTTGTTGTTGTTGTTGTTTGATGTATGAGTCACACGTCCATCCATCCCATGAATCAATCCACTCTAACTTACACTCTTTGGCGAAACCATCAGCACATCCACATGTCTCTACACGAACAAGTTGTAACTCGATTGATCTGATGACTGCCTCTGCCGACTCAATCAACAGATAGCCTTGGAATGCGTCATTGATGTGACAAATGGCTGATTTGAGCTGTCCAGATACTCTAAAGTTGGGTACATCTGCTTTGGATATCTTTAATTGATTGATTGATTGATCGAATGAGTGAGTGAGTGAGTAAGACGTGATGATTGATTGATTGGAATGATTCCAACATACCTTCTTAAAGTTTGACAAAGAGTCTGGAGTGATCAAAAAGTTTACAGGTGTTGTCTCCTTGGCAAGCAACTGGGTTGGTGTCTATGAGAAGTGTGTGGACCTGTTGTGTTAGCAATGATGATGAGTAGACGGGCACCAGACCAGACCAGCCTAGACATACCTGTGTCTCGACGACAAACTCCACAGCCTTTTGAAGGTCCTTTGAAAGGATACCTCTCTTCATATCACACTTGATGGTGTACTGTATGTTGACAAAGACACCGTGATAGGTATCGTATAGTGTCTGACCTGGCAATGGCTCCAAGTTGAACTCGAATGGTATCTCTGTGACACCTGACGTGAACTTGCCACTTGGTGCAACGTTGAATGTATAGTGAAGCATTGTGATTGGTTTGAGCGAGTTGTAGAATGCCTCAAACAGACCAACACTCTTTGAGCTCAGTTGAAGCTGTACACTTCCCTCCACCGACAATGTAACACCACTATGTGACATATCCTCCTTTGTACTGATCACTACATATCCTGATACTGCATTCTAATTGAATGAATTGGATTGAATGATTGATTAGTTGAGTGTGATTGATTGAATGATTGATTGATTGATCGATTGATCATACACCTGGTTTATATATCTTATCAATCTTCTTTAACTTTATATCCAATACATTCTGTGTCGCCATCTTGTTGTATCTGTATATGTATATGAATGTAGGTATCTATGTGTATTACAAGTCCTTGATAGACCCACTCCTGCAAGAATCCTTCAACTTTTCTCCACCACTCCAAATCTGATCAAAAAGGCCTCACACACTCGATCAATATGATGAACACAAAACGCTTTACTTTATTTAGATATAAGGACATTGATAATAAGATATATATATTAATAAATAACAAATATAAATAACAATAATAGTGATGGGATGATGGAGATGATGATGGTGAAGTGCGAGGGACTTAGGCTTGAGGCTGAGTTGGGCCTTCCATCACCACCACATAATGTTCCATTGCCACCACAGATATTACAACGATCAAGTTTGAGCGTGGGATCACCATTGCATCCACCAAGCTCAAGTGGTTGCTCTCTGATGTTGCTCAGCATACCGCCAGCGCCATACACGTTGGTGCAGTCGCCAGTGTTGGTGCCCAAGCCCGAGCCAGTCGCGACAATGTTGAGCGACTCGCAGCCCTCCTTTGGACAATAGTAGTTCCATGGACGCGTGTTGTTCTGAGTGAAGCGAAGGAACAACAGGCCGCTGTTCGAGTCGTAGAACCAGGTGTTGCCCAGGGGGTCCGCGTTGACGTCGGCGATCGAGTTGCCCTTGGTCATTGGGGCGACGTACGTGTGCCATGTGAACACGGTATTGCGCTCCACGACAAAGCTGACGCCCCAAGTTGGGTAGCAGATGCCCACGATCACCGAGTCGCCCTTGTCAAAGTTGGTCATCTGGATACGCAGCTTGGGTGGACTGGGATGAACAAAGTGCAACGTGTACGAGCGGCCAATCATCACCAACGGCATGAACGTGTTGGTGGGGTTGGAGTTGGGCACGCCCGCCAGTGTCATGCTGCGGTCCTTGCTATACTGGTCACGCACCATCAGAATGCCTGCCTTGCCCGCTGGGAACTTGGTGTTGGCCATGTCCATGTTGTAGATGTACAGGTTGGAGAACTTCTCGTAGCATGTGCTCATGTGCCACTGATCGTTGGGCACGCAACGTGGCGAGCTAAAGTAGCCCGATGAGGTTGGCACGACCGACGCGCCAGCCGTGCCCGTCACCGATCCGTCAATGTCCAGGAAGGCTTCAGTCTTGACGCCATCCTCTGTCGACTGCAAGTGGAAGACACGCGAGTTGGTGTTGGTGAACTTGACGCCCTGGAACTTGGACTTGGGATCCATGTTCCACCAGTCGTACAGGAAGAAGCCAATGGCCGACATGTTGCGCACGCCATCAGAGTTGTAGTTGATGAACTCGGACCATTGGACGTTCATAGGGCCGTCGTACAGCTCCATGCCACGCTGGTTGAACTGTTGCCACGCGGGGATGGTGCGGCCCTTGTACACATTGATGCCATTCGATGTCGAGCCAATGTTGTCCGTCTCGGCGATGAACTTGCAGCCAATGAAGCTCTGCCACGTGCCTGGGTCGGCCTGCATCACACCCTCGGCCGCCAGCGTGGCGCCAATCGCATTGTCGGCAAACTGTGACTGCAGGAAGCTGATCTGGCCGCCGCGCGCCCATAGTCCTCTCCACTTATTCTTGTAGGCCACGTACTTGTAGAAGAAGGCGGGGGCGATGGCCGAGTCGGGGTTGGTCGGGTCGACCCTTGGCTTGTAACGCGAGTAGGTCATGCTCATTGTTGGCAGTGGGGATGAGTTTGACTCTGTCGCCAACACCTGGGCTTGATCAACATTCATACCCGAGTCAGTGTTGGAGTGTGCCTTGTTGTTGGAGAAGACGCCCAATGCAGTGTAGGGCGGGAAGATGTTTGGGTAAATGGATGTGGACATCCCGCTTGGATGGTCGGAGAAGAGGTACCAGATTCCAGCCTTGGCACTGCCTCCAGCGATGTTGTTCTTGAACACATTGTTGGGATTGGTGATCCAGAAAGTGGACACGGCGTCACATGTGATAGGGGACAGGTCGTAGCCATTGTAGTCCTTGGGCGTGAGGTAGGTACAAAGGTCTGGCGAGCGATCAGATGGCAGGATGTAGCCAAACCTGGTCAAGAGTCCAACATTAGAGTCTAGGTAATTCCTTTGTTCAGAGCCATCTTCAAAGAAGTAACAATGGCCATAGTGATCGAATGCAAAGTTGTTGACCACAATCAATCCGCTCGTGCCATGGATGGTCAGACAACGCGACAATGTATGATGGATTGACACATCCTTGACGAATGTAGGCCATGCAGCATATGCTCCAGTATCGACATCTCCACACATATGGAAGTGAATGGGGTAATAGCCAAGATTGTAGAGTTGGCCCATCTTGGTGACCTCGATACCTTGAATGTGAACGGATCCAAATCCTTTGATCACCTTGATGTGGCCACCAAAACCGTCAAAGTCAAAGAAGCTGCATAACTTTGATCCATTGCACTTGTCTTGTGTCTGGCCTCGGATGAGGATGGTCTTGGTCAGGAGGCCGACTTCAGCTCGCTCGTCAACGCCATATGTGATCTCGCCGTAATGGTAGTGCTTGACACCCTGTTTGAGCATCAGTTGGTTCTTGGCACAGTTGGAGCATTTGATGATCTCATTGTCTTCGGATTGCAGGTAATCAAAGTCTGTTGAACCGATTGCTATCTTGGAACCCACTGGCCACATTGACACATCTTGACTCAATGTCAACAATGTATCATTCTGCATTATAGTCTTTGTCAAGAATACCCAAGTTGGAATTGGATAACTATAAATACCATGTAATTCCAACTTTCCACCTGGCAATACTCCAATATATTTTTGAAGCATATCATATTTCTTTTCAATATATCCAACACCTAAATAATGAAAAATAATAATAATTAATATTAATGTTAATACTAATTAATATTTTTGGAGTAGTTCCATAACGTACCTTCGATACCAGTAAGTGTGATTATGGCTGATCCATTGTATCTACAGTTGTCATCACCAATGTATAGACCACCTTCGATTATTATACCACCAGTGGTTAGTTCGATTGGACCATTGGTGGAACTGAAGATCAATTTGGCATTTGGATAAATCCAAATCTGTGCCAAGGATGCAGTACTAACATCCAACAATACATTCATTCCTGATTGAATCTCTACAAAGTCACCTGCTCTAGGTACCTGACTATTTGGCCATGTCGAGGGATTACTCCAACTCAACAAACCTTGTGCTGAATCAGGGCCATGGCATGCTATCAAATAATGGAATAATTAAACATGGTGTTAATATTGATGGACTTTGGACTTTGGATTTCGAAAAGAAATGAATCGATATTACATACTTTGTTGAGCATTTATTATTTGTAATAAATTAATAAATAATAATATATAAATAAAATTATTATTAATTAATTTTGATGTTATCATCCTAATTATTAATTTATTAATTATAATAATATTATAGATTGATTGATTGACAATCCAATAATGACAAATTAATTAATGTAATGTATTTGTTGAAGGTTAGATATATAATGTTATTCAAAAGAGACGAAGAATGATTTTATGTGTGTCAATAAGTGTTTTAAGTTATTCGTGTGTCAGATAATGTACATATACTACAATTGAGGAACCTCTCCCTCTTTATAAAGGCCACTTCATTTGGTCAGTTGCCCATGAGTAGGAAATGGACCAGCTAGTCTACACTCATTTCAAACCTTGGAAGATCTAAAACCCATCTCGCATCCCATCTGAGACTTTGAGAAACGTTGAACAAACATGGTTTGGCTGGACCCCCCAACACCAAGATGACCTCAAATTCACTGGACAAACAACACACATTGAATTGCCAATTCGGTTGTGTGGGTAATGTTATGTTGTGGTGAGTGTGGTAAGTGGGGAACAACATTGTTGTTGTTGGTTGAGGGTTTGAGGGGTTGTGGGGGTTGTCAATCGTCTTGGGCCTACAACAAAAGGCTGATCTAAGTCATTTGGCCTTTAGATTGCTACTTATTGCACACTGATTTCTTTTAACGATCATAACCCAAAGGTCTTTAAATACAATCACTCTGCCGAATGTGATTATAATAACATACATTGGATTGTTTAGATTGATGGTGTTCAATCAAATCTACTCCTCACTTGATGGCTCGAGTATCCAATCATTTTAAATGTCCTACACTACAAAAATCACGAAATTCAAAGTTTGATGGGATCATCAATCAATCTTTCCATCACGGTTAACTGCTCGCTCTTATACTTGGTGATTAATGTAATATACAATGGAGGAAGGAGGTGTAGGAGGTGCCAGCCTGGTCAAGATATACAATCTATCAACTGATCATTGCAAGTTGGCAGGGTCTGGTCTGATATGCATATCAGACCAATCAATCAATCCACATGGATTGTACATGTTGTGTGATGATCATAATAATACTAGGATGGTGTAGGTAGGTGTATGCCTGCTTTGTTTATTGGGTGATTGGACTAAGGAGATGTGATTGGATGAATGAATAACGATTGGGGAAAAAAAGGAAGTTGAATGAATGATGATATGGATGTCGAGCGAGGCTTGAAGTTTGCTATTGGTTGGAGGTCGGAAGCTAGATGGCTAGAGGGCTGGCTTGGCTGTCTGGATGGAGGGGAGAGAGAATGGCTGACTGTGTTGGGGAAGGGGAAGATACGATATCCTATATTGATGATGATGATGTTATCATTATTAATAAATAAATATGGATGGTGGAATACATAAATATTGATTAGATCAGGCAGAGCGGGCGTGGAATAATGATACAAGGTTGACTAAGTGAGTGAGGCTTGTTGATGATGAAGCATGGCGGTGGCTGAGATATGAATGATTGATTGATTGGAATGAGATTGAATGGTTGTCTTTCTTGAGAGTGATAGATTGATTGTTTGATTGATTGAATGATTTAGTTTCTCTCTTTCTTGAAGTTGACCTTCAGCTTCTTTCCTTCGATTTGGAATCCATTCATATTGTTAATAGCGTTGATGGCAGACTGAGTGTTGTTGTAGCTGACGAAACCTATTTTGATTGATTGACAGAATATGTTAGTAAGTGATCACTCTCTTCTGGTCTTGGTCATGAGGGGGAGGACTTACCAAAACATTTGGATTGCTGGGTAACCTTGTCAATGTAGACCTTGGCGCTGATGACCTCACCGAATGACTGGAACAGTTCTCTAAGCTCGTTGTCACCATATGATGGTGGCAGATAGTAAATAAAGAGGTCGTTGGACTCTGGACCCTGGTCGTCATTGTACTGTTGCTGACGTGGGTATCTTGGCTTCATCATTGGGAAAGCGCCAGCTAAAGAGATGAGTGATTGTTTAAAGGTGAAACGAGTTGTCAGTGATCACTGTATGGTATGTGATATTCAAGGGTCCACCGAGATCTTACATCTTCCAGAGTTGTTGAATGGGTTTGAATGTGGGTTGCCAAAGCCATTGTCCTGCTGCTGCTGCTGTTGTTGATGCTGCTTGGGTTGTTGCATACCTCCCATCTGGTTGTTGTATCCACCAAACATTGGGAACTATTGAGTGAGTGCTTTGGTGTCAGTAACAGTTTGAATGATGTGAATGAAGTAATGGTAACATACAGGCTTCTGCTGCTGAGGCTGGTAGAAACCATTGCCACCACCACCACCACCCCATTGGTTGTTGTTGGTCATCATCTGTTGCTGTTGCTTCTTGCGCTTCTGTCTCTCGGTCTCTGCGAACCTGACGATCACTGGGTTAAGCGAGCCCTGTGTGTATGTTACAGTGTAAGTATATGATCACATCTTTGTTCGTTCATTCGATTCATGTAAATGATTACTTACGGGAAGGGTAGCCTTGCCGTCAAGCTGTCTGATGCACTCCTCAGCCTCCTCTCTGGATTGGAACTTGATGAATCCGTATCCCTTTGGCTTGCCATCCTTCTCACGGACGATGGTGAGCTCCTCAATGGCACCAAACTGACCAAAGGTGCCGGTGATGGCCTCCTCGTCAGCGTTACCGAGCATTCCAATGAAGAGCTTTCTCTCCATCTTCTCAATCTCGTTGTCCGAGTACTTGACCTGCAATGGCTTGTGGAGCTGTTGTTGTTGATGTATCGTGTTTGAATGTTTGTTGTGATTGATTGAGAGGTAGACGAGCGCGCGCAAAGATGAGTCAGTTAAATGTTTGTGAGTGATCCTGGTTGATTGACCTGGTCTGCGAGTGAGTTTGAATCATACATCTCCCAAGAATGTCATTGACGAGTTGGTGGTGTTCATGGCGACATCGGCCACATCCTTTGTGGCAAAGGTAATGAATGCACATCCTATAACGAGTATGAATGTGTGTATGTTAGCAATGAGTTTGTTAGGCGGGGAGTTTGAGATGACGAGAAACTATATATACCCTTAGAGATGTTTGAACGCTTGTCCTTGATGATTGAGATATCGAGGATCTCTCCGTACTTCTCGAAGATCTCACCAATCTCCTGCTCTGTCATGTTGAGTGGGATGTGACCGACAAAGACCTTGAAGCCCTCCTCCTCCATGCCACCACCCATACCGCCTTGGCCCATGCCACCTTGGCCGCCCATGTTGTTCATGCCGCCCATGCCTCCCATGTTCATGTTGTTCATGCCGCTCATAGTATTCATATTCATATTGTTCATTGCTTTCTTGTTTTTCTTTCTTTCTTTCTTTCTCTGTTTATATATAAATAAATAAATATATATTAAATATAACTATGACTACAATAAATACCTAAAGGTTGATTGTAGACAATATGTGATTATATATAAATATATAAATATAAATATAAGTATGAAGTTGAATGATGTATGAATGAATGTATGTGTGTTTGAGTAAAAGCTTTAGACAAGTGCATGCAGGGTAGTGAAGTCGAGGTGTGTGAGTGAGCTTAGAGTCGACAGGACCTCTCACAACCGAACACCTCCCACACATTCTAAATAAAAAAAAATCAAATAGTGAATCTTCACAAAATCTCGCTTAACATACCCTCACAGACATACCCTCGCAGTAATTGTACATGTATAAGGACTGAAGATGAACATGTTCATTGATTGGATGTTGTATCACTTTAGGTGCAAGGCCATACTTTGGAGAAGTCTTCTTCGAAGCTGGCATACTTGGATGAGACGAGTGTGGGCGTAGGGGCAACCTGAAGATCTTGGTCGGATTGTTTGCGTCCAGTGATGTAGTAGGTATTCATCTCACCTTTGCCTTTGACAGTGATGATGCCACGTTCTTCAATAAAGAACTCTGGTGATAGTAATGATCCAATCTCGGAGGTAACTTGAATCTTGCCAGATGGTGCAGATGATTGCATGCGAGAGGCGACATTGGTTGTGTCTCCCCAGACATCAAACTTGGATCGGTTTCCAATGCATCCGGCAACGCAACATCCATAGCTCATACCAACTTGTACATTGAGTCCTGCGTTGAGATGTTTGACACATGCCTTGGCCATCAACGCCATGTTGGCCATGTTGGCTAGGTGATGTCGCTCGGACTGTCCTTCAGTACGCTTCTTCAGACCGGCCACAACCATGTATGTAGTTCCAATGGTCTTGATCTTCTCCAACTCGTACTTGGCACTCAATCCATCAAACAGAGTGAATATGTAGTTCATGTAATACAACAGGGTTGTACCACCACTTGGGATCATCATCTGTTCGAATCCAACAATATTGATAAACATTATCGCAATATTATCATAGTTGTGGGCTATCATCATCATCCTTCCGCCTCGCTTATTTCCACTGCCCTTCATCAACTGTTTGGATATTGTCTTTGGCTGTATTTGATGTTAGATATTGATTGATTGATTGATTGATTGATTGATTGATTGATTGATTGATTGATTGATTGATTGATTGATTGATTGATTGATTGATTGATTCATTGATCGACTATAACTTACTAGAATGTTCTCCAGGAGGTTGGCAGAACGCTCACGTTCCTTCTGGAGTGTCAGTCCTTTGAATTTGATCTTGGATTTGGTGATCCAGGCCTTGCGCATGCCCAATTTCATCAAGTAGGATGCACATATCTGTATGACCAGTACCAAGATAATACCAAGGTAGTCAGTGGGATACAAGTGCTCCAGGATAGTACCAGATACAAATACTGACAGGATAAAGAAGCATACTATTATGGTGAAGATAGTGAAGGTAAGTATAAGGAAATATTATTACTGAGGTCACGTGACAATACTGATGTCACGTGATCAGATTGGTATGTCACGTGACATTGCTAAAAATAGCAACAATCCACTTACCAAGTATGAAGATATTGAGTAGCATTACAAAGATGAAGTTGAGAGAGTAGAATACGTTGGCATAGAATAGTGTGAAGCAGACTCTGATGACTGACGATCGTGCCAGTGGGTTGTCCAATCGAATGAGTTCCAGTAGAGTGCAGATACAGAACATTACAAGTAGTAGGATAAAGAATATGTGGTACAGGATGGGCTTGGCAAATGTTGGCGTGAGTGATGTCGCAAAGAACAGTATGAAGACGATCATCATGATCAGATACACCAACTTGGCATTGAGCACTGGCTCGGATTGGAGTAGGTAATCATCAAAGTAGAAAATGACATGTAGCATCATTCCAATGAACAAGAAGAAGCGAGTCTCCAGTATGGTGCTGTTGATCACGTATCGATGGAAGTTGCGCTCCACTGCCATGTTCTCAAATTGTACAAGCCACTTGTTGATGCGCGTGTACTCGCTGAACTGGCTGTCGACGTCGGCCAACTCCTTAGATGAGGTGTCGCCCATCTCCACGTCGCCCAATGATGCGCCATGCAGTCCGGCATTCTCCACCGACTTTGGCCAGACCTCGGCGTAGATGGCCTTTTTGGCTCTTTGCCAATAAGTTGACAACATACTGATACTTCTCGGTTGCTCGGTCGTAGTAGTGGCATGATTCTTTTGCAATTGAAGTGATGCAGTCGATTGATTCAACTCGGATACCTCACCAAATGATATGACATGATGATAGTTTCCGTCTTGAACATTCTGTTGTTGCTGTTGTTGATTGTTTGAGTGTATATGTTGTTGATTGTTGATGTTGTTGTTTGATGAGCCGAGCATAAGTAACTCGGTTGATGGTGTAAGGAAGTATGATTGCTCCTTCAAAGGTGCCTGTGGATTCTCCTCTATGATGTAATCATTGATGTTCCTGAGTTTATCCAAATCACACTTTAGAATATGTATCTTTCCAGGTTGTCCAGATTCCTCCAAAGTATGTGCCTTGGCGATGGCCTCGCCCCAAACATCAAACTGAAACTTCTCACATCCAATCACGCCTCCAATCACTGATCCACTCGCAACTCCAACTCTAATCTTTATCTGTTGACATGTTTGATTGATTAGTATATTGATCATATTTGATTGATTGGATGATTGGTGTACTCACGGGAGCATTCAAACAGTTGTTCCGCAGTATGTTTGACTTTAGAATAGACATGGCAACATCCATGATAGCCTGGAGATGTTGTTCATTCTCGACGGTGAGTCCTCCAGCACAGAGATAGGCATCGCCATCAGTCTTGATCTTCTCACATTTGAACTCTTCGACAATTCGATCAAACTCTGTAAACACTTCGTTGAGTAGTCGCACCAGCGTCGAGGGCTCGAGTCGCGAAGCCAAGCTGGTGAACTCGACAATGTCGCAGTACAACAATGTGCAGTCCTGGAAGTCCTTGGAGATGAGTGGTGGGAACTGGCCATCGGAGCCCAGCACCGGACTGCGCACGGGCAGCTCGCGTATCATCTTGATGACAAAGTCTGGCAAGATATTGGAGAGCAGCTCGTCGGATCGCGCCTTCTCCAACTTGAGTCTTTCGGCCTTCTTCTGCAACTCCTTGCTAAAGACGAATGATTGTTTCCTGTACTTCTCCAACACGTAGAGATGACTGCAGCCCATGAGCAACAGGAAGAATATGTACATTGAGTAGGAGATCATGTGTGAGCTGGTCAGTGGCTGCACGACACCCAGTGACACCATGAATATGAGTATGAGTATGACATTGAATAGCAGTAGCCACTGGAACATCAGACATCCAACTGCATATAGTGAGATCAGCAGTATGCCATAGAGGAAGAGGATCAATGTCTGGAAGGTTTGAATGAACTCCAATACAAATGTCAAGAAGAATATTGTGAAGGAGAGGAGGAACAGTGGAACGTAGGATCGCTGGTAATATGACTTGTTCTTGAGGAAACTCAATGTGATTGAGAACAACAACATTGCGAAGCATAGTATCCTAACAGGTATCAATGCGACATAAGTGTTCAATCCATTCTGGAATCCATCATAACATATTGCAAATATTCCAATCATATTGGTTATCTGTTTGATCGATTGATTGTGTGATTAAGAGTGAGTAAGTGGAACTATTCCAAGCAATCAATCATATAACTTACACGAAGTAGGTTCATCTGTGAATGGAAATGATGATTGATGTAATCCATCTCATCTTGTTTGTCTGGAAGTTTCAATCTGAACCTGTCCATCAGTGATGGTTTGATTGATCGCTGTTGCTGTTTCTGTTTCCTAGGTGATGTTGGATCATCACAATCATCATCATCATCGTCATCCTCTAAAAGTTTTAATATTATATGTTAATAAGTTTGATTGATTGGACGTCCAAACATATGATACATACCCTGTGGCAATGGGATGTCATTCCAAACCATTGGATTGCCAATGTCCACCTTAGTATCAGAGTATACCGAGTCGAATAGGTGAGGGAAGGTGAATGCCTTTAAATCTCTAAACAATGATCCAACAGCCTTGTCATCAGGCATCATTGGCATTCCAATACCGGACTGTATCATACTATTCGATGATGTAATAGTCGTCGGCAACTCTACATCATCACTATTATCATCATTATGGTGGTCATCATCATGATAAATGTTATCAATATTATTATTCTGGAATTGTTGTTGATCAACAACTTGGCATGTAGTTGTTGTAGTTGTAGTAGTAGTTGATGTTGTATTAGTTGGATTTAGATTGAAAGTACTACTATTATTCCTTCGAAGATTGAATGTCGATCCACCTCTACTACTATCATGTCTTAATATTCTTGGTGAATCATTGAATGATCCATGATGTTGTTGCTGTTGTTGAAGTTGTTGTTGTAGACAATTTGGTTGTGTAAAGCTTGCTCCATAACATGAGGCATTGATATTCATTCTCGCTTAACCAGCGAGAGTCTAGTCTGGAATTATTCCAAATCCTAAAAAAATAAATAAATAAATAATTATTATTAATTAAAATGATTGATTGAATGAGGTAGTGAATGAATGAATATTTACTTAATTGTAGCAGTAGTAGTAGTAGTAGTATAGTAGTAAGTTAGGAAGCGAGAGAGTGAGGTAAGGGTAGGGTAAGGGTCACTACGTGTACAAACAAACAAACAAAGCAACAACTTATTATCGAATTAATGATGATGGGGACATTGATCAAGGTCAGAGTTGCGTAAATTTAGGTTACATATAAGAATTAAAGTTCAACCAACTACCATCCATCCAACCATCCATCCTATCTACCTTACCTACTTAACCTACTTACTTAACCTGTTTGATTGTTTGATTGATTGATGATGGTAGGAGAGAGACGAGGAGCACCCACCACCACTCTCCAACACACAACAGATGACCTTTGAATGAAATAGTGTTGATTGATTGATTGATTGATGATGCTGTTTGATTAGTAGTATATATCTCAACAGCAGGTATGTTGCCACTACCATCCTCGCTGCCACACACTCTGATCACTACCACTCCAAGCCACACTCACCACTAAAGTGGTTGTTGATGAGGATTGATGGATGTAGTAGCCACACACTCACACACACACATTGATGCGATCAACTAGTTTGATCAGCTGAATTAAATCCATCAATGTTGGCAACACTACCAAGTGGCCTGTTAGCCAGGCCTGCTGCCAGTGAGTGCTTTTGAAAGGTTTAAATCAATTCTACGTATTGCGTAGCTAGTGTGACATCGCCCGCCCGCCTATGTTGAAGCCTCCATCCAACACATCCTCCTCTTCTGTGATTATGTTGTTGATGTTGTTTGAATTGAATTGGCAATGAAGTCAATGAATGTACATTATTACTGAAGTTCCAGTAATAGCTCTTTAGTTGACAAAGAACTCATTTGGATCGATCTGGTCAAACTCTGATTGATTGTTTGAAACAAACTCCTTAAGCTTGGACAATTGAGTCCTCTTCTTCTTTAAGACAACAAGGTAATTCTGTACGTGAGTGATCTCCTCATCCAAATCTTCAAGTGTCCTCTTTTTACTTGTATCCACAACTATTGGTTGTTGTACTTGTACTTGTTGAACTTGTTGCACTTGTTGTTGTACTTGTTGTACTAATACTTTTGGACCGATCAATCAATCAATGTGTTCATCATCACTAACTTACAATATATATATACTTACGATGTAGTTGTTGAGTTCTTTGCGCAGCCTGTGTATTCTTGATCTTGTTTGATATTTGATCTATGGTGAACTTTGCTTCCAACGATTGACAGTTATTGGCGATCACTTCCGGATCACGTGTATTGTCATAATCCTAAAGGAGATTCTTGTCCTCTTTTGTCCATTTTGCTTTGTCATTTACTGATTATGATTATATTATAACTATAATGTTGTACTTGTACTAACCTCTTGAATTATGATCAATCAATGGTGTCGTTGACGTGGAAGGTCCTGGAAGCGACCTTCTCGACCCCAATCCAAAAACCTGGAAGAATCAAAAAATTAATGGGCAAATGTAACCATCCCAGTTCTTGTTATCAATACATGTAGTAACTGTTGTTGTTTAATTAATTAATTGAATATCGAATGTTCCAAGGAGGTCATTGGATTATCCAGTGTTCCTCATGCCAGCGGAAATACCATTGATTGTGATGATCAAAATGTCCACGAGGATAGGGTCCAATGCATCAACATGTTGTGATCTCAAACGTCTGAGGATCTCTGCTTGAATGTAGTTGATGGGATCGATGTAGGCTCTACGAATTGCTACAAAGTGTTGCAATAGTTTGTTCTCCTGTTGGAGTGTCTCGTGGTTGGTCAGCGCGAGGATCGAGCTCACTGTCTCGTTCAGGAGGTCGATGAGCTCCTTGCCCAGTGGCTGCAACTCGAATGGCACCAGCAGATCATTGTAGCGCATGGCAATGTTGGGGTCGGTCTTCATGAGAACCATCTCCACAAGATCGATCGTCGTCGAGAAGAATGGCCACTCCTTGTACATCTGCTGCAGATCCTCCATCCAACCCTGCTTCTTGGCCTCCTTGAGGGCGTCGGCCACACCGAGCCACGCGGGCAGGATCAGTCTGGTCTGGGTAAAGGAGAATACCCATGGGATGGCACGGAGTGACTCGATTCCTCCGCTGATATTACGCTTCTGTGGTCTGCTGCCAATGTTGAGATGAGCCAACTCACGCTCTGGCGTCGAGGCTCTAAAGTATCGTACAAAGTTCTGGTTCTCTCTCACCACCGAGCGGTACTTCTTGCTCGACGTTGCAGAGAGGTGGTCCATGATCTCGGCCCACTTGGCCTTGGGAGGGCCTGGTGGCAAGAGTGTCTGTTGCAGTGTGGCCGTTGTGTAGACCTCGAGTGTTCTGAGGGCCATGCCTGGCTGTCCATAATGAGCTGTAATCATCTCACCCTGCTCGGTGACTCTCAGACGGCCATTGATTGAGCCACCTGGCTGGGACTGGATGGCCAGGTAGGTGGGGGCGCCTCCTCTGCCAACCGTACCACCACGTCCGTGGAACAAGGTCAGCTTGACGCCGTGCTTCTCAGAGAGCTTGGAGAGGATCGACTGCGATTTGTACAGCTGCCATGCAGAGGTGAGACGTCCAGCATCCTTGGCACTGTCTGAGTAGCCAAGCATGATCTCCTGAGCGCCATTGATTCGCTTGATGTACCATGGGATGCTGAACAGAGCCTCCATGGTCGTTGGTGCGCGCTCAAGATCGTCAATCATTTCAAAGAGTGGAACGACTCGCTGTGGTGAGGGGTTGCCAACCTCCTTCTGGAGAAGCTCCACGGCAAGGATATCGGATGGCTTCTGGCACATCGAGATGATGTAGGCGCCGAGCGACTCCTTTGGCAGGGTGGCTGCCATTCTGAAGGTGTTGATCACCTCTTGCACTCTTGCCGAGCAAGGGAAGTTGACGGGAATCAGTGGTCGCTTGCCCTCCAGCTCCTTGACGAGGAACTCAACTCTCTTCTCCTCGTCCCATGCAGAGTATGAACCAATGCCCAGGTAGGTGGTGATGGCATCCAACACCTCGGTGTGACGAGTGGACTCTTGGCGAAGGTCCAGCTTGGACAGTGTGAGGCCAAAGCAGTTCAGACGACGAATGATGTCAAGCAGACGACCATTGGCAACCTCGGTAGCACCAACGGCAACCAATGAGTTGTAGCACATGATCAATGGATCCAAGACCTCTTGTGTGGTCTCGTAGACAACGTCATCAGGGCATGGAGTCTCACCAGAGATGAGGTCCTCATACTTCTTCTTGGTCAGCAACATCTTGTCTCTGATCTCAGCGAGCACAATACGGTAGGCCTCCTTCTCGGGGATGCCCTCTCTAAACTCCTTGTAGAGTGTGAGTATAGACTTTAACTTGATGTGGTGACGACGCTCGTTGGCCTCGGCAGCCTCCTTAGCCAGGTCGTCGGTCTTCTTGACCATGGACAGATCAAAGAGCAGGGCGTCAATGTCACGGTAGAAGAGGGTGGCAGCGATCCAGCGGGAGAAATAGCACACCTGTTGAGTGACCTCAGCCGTGACGTTATCGTTTCCATCACGATCACCTCCACACCAGGATCCAAAGCGGATGTTGACAAAGCCCAGTGGCAGCGATTTGCCCGTGTACTTCTTGACGACGCGGTCCAAGATCCTAATGAATCTTGGCATTGTCTGCCAGAGGTTCTGCTCCAAGATTGAGAAACCACCCTGTGCCTCCTCCTCTGGTGTTGGCTTCTTACGACGAATCTCATCCGTCAACCAAGATCCACTGACCTCACGCTTTAACTCCTCCTCCCATTCCGCTCTCTCATAGTCTGTCAATTGTTTCTCGAGTCTATACAAAGGGGGCAAGGGTAAGTATGTTTGTTTGAATGGACGCCTCAAACATTGATTGACTTGATAACACATACTCTAGTAGTGCCTCTGAGATCTTGTTGTTCTTGGAGATCAATGTCCTTCTCATCATTTGTGTTGGATGAGCTGTCAACACCAACTCAATCGATTGTTCAGTGAGTGCCTCTACATGTAGTAGTAAACATGTTAGTGAATGTCCATTCAATCAATCAATCAATCAAGCAATCAATCAACTCTACTTACTGTATATGGCGTCAGGTGATACACCATTAGCCAATAGAGACTTGAGTGTATGCTCGCAAGAGAACATCAACTCTTCACCATTGACATTGGCCTCACGTACAGAGCGCACAAGATGATGCTGCTCGGCAACGTTGGCAAGATTGAGTGAGTGGCTTAGTATTCTTGAGATGGCCAACGCATCGTCATTGCTAAGTGCCGATATCTTTTGCAAGTATGCATCCATTGCGGTGCGATCTCTCTCACTTGGTTGAATATCCATCAGGATATCCTTTACAATCTCAATATGTTTACTACCATTCTTCTCCAACACCTTTATACTATCCAACAATATATTTCTAAGTTTCTCTGTATCTCTATCGAGTGCATCGCTCTCGATTGAGCCAAAGTCAAATGGTCCAATATCTGGCATAACTTAATGTTTGTATTGAATAATGAATAAATAATAATGATATAATATGTGTAATATAATAAAATAGTTGTGTGTATGTATGTATGAATGAATGAATGAATGAATCTGTATCTGTTGTCGACTTACTTCCTTCCTTCCTTGGTCATGAACTTTATGACTTTTGAATGAACTTGAAACCCACCTTTATGATATTTTAAATTAATTTTTTAATGATTCATTCACTCACACAAGTCAATCTTGTTTAGTCCCCTGGGACGAATGGGTTGTGTTTCATCCAAGATGTGGGGGCTCTAGACTTGTCTTGGATCTCTTCGTCATCTCGGTCCAAATCAAGAAATAATCTTAATTTTGACCTAGGTCATCTCATCATTAACAATACAATCCTGTCAATCAATCAACTTGGACACAACAATGAAAAAAGTCAAAGGCAAGTACTCGAATGAGTTACATCCATCTGGATACTAGTTTGCAATAAAGACAACTCGGGATTTATTGATTGATTGATTGAATGATATATCTAGATGTGGCTTGGCCCTCCTTCAGTCTCTGGTATAGCCGATATACTTTGACGTCTGGTCTGTTCTTCATCGTCACTAGCCTGTTCAATTGGTTCAGAATGAATAGTTGTGAATGGTGGATTGAACAAGAATATAACACCTGTTATAAGTGCTGCAATACCCTGTGCAACAAAGAATACCCATAGTTCTAAATGATTGAATAATTGAATGAATGGATCAGTGAGTGAGCCAAGTCAGTCAGTTCAATGATATTTGTACATACTGTGAAAATAACCCATAATTAATGCTGGACCTAGACATCTGGCCATGTTGTAACCTGGTCCGGCATAGGTGAAGGCATATCCACCGGCAATGATTTGTGTTACTCCAATGGTGGTGCTGACGATGAATGCACATGTTATGATACCAAGTGCCTCACTCTGTCTAGGATCAATGGCAGTAGTGAATGATATGAACAGATTGACAAATGTGAGCAATGCCTCAATGCCCAATGTACGTCCATCATTAAGGTCACCGCCAAAGTCGCAAGCAGCCATATGCGTCCTCTCCAACACAAACAAAGGTACAGTCGCATACAAGAATGCACATGCCAATATAGCTCCAGCAAACTGCGCTATCATATATACTACTCCCTTGCACACTATATTGATTGATAGATGAGATTGATTGATTAGTAAGTATACACATCATCTCAGCATGCCTGTGCCGCGACGAACTTACAAGGTATGTATCCACAGAACATGGTTGTGAGAGTGACGGTCGGGTTGAGGTGCGCTCCACTTGCCGGGGCAAAGGCGAGGATGAGGAAGCCGATGAAGATAGAGTGTAGTAGTCCAATGGAGAATGTTATTCGCCAGTTGATTACAAAGTGATTGAGTGGCAGTGGACCAGGAGGCAGGTCATCGTTGAACTCCCTGGAGAACGAGAAGTAGTTGATCATGCCAATGATGATCGAGAGCGATAGGTACACGAGCAGGAAAGTGCCGATCAGCTCAAACAGCGCGGCCTTGTACAGCCCGATCGTCTTTAGCTGATGCCAGTTGAACCAGATCGCCTTGACCTCCTTCCACGTGCGGAACAGCTTGGTCTGGCCCGTCTGCTTGTTTGTGTACTCATTGTGCTTCTTGATGAGCAGTGAGCCGGGGGCATTGTTGTTCTTGGCGTAGACTAGACGGATGTTGAATGGTTGTGATCGCAGGTTTTGTGGAGGGCGGGGTCTGCCTGCACGTTCACGCAGCGTCTGATTCCTAATCCTTCGAATATCTGACGTTCCAATTGTATTCCTATAATTATATGATCGATTTGGATTTGTTGGTTCGAGTTCAATTTCACCTTTACCAGTGTCATTTATTGTCGTTGTCGTTATTGTAGGTATTTGATCATCCATCATACATATAATATTATATATATTATAAAGTTAAAAGTAAAAGTTAATTAATTGTAAGTTAGTAGTAATGAATGAATGAATGAATGAATGAATGAATGAATGACCAATGAATGAATGAGGCAGGTTCGACTCATCCATCACTCGCTCAGTCTGCGTTCATTCAGCCAGCCAGTGATGGATGTAGTTGATGTGTGTGTGACAGGGAAACAACTATTAAACACCAATCAGCCACATTAAATGTGGTAGTCTACAATCTGAAGTCTGGTGTGTGTGTGTTTGATTAGTTTGGCTACACAAGACTGACAACTTCCAATTTTGATCACTATCAATCAATCAAAAAAACACTCAAAACACATCAAACTTACAAACAAGCTCATCAATCACAACATTAACATAATAATAATAATATTATTAATAACAACAAAACAGGGAATAGGAATGGACAGGACAACAACAACAAGGTCGTCCAACGACAAGGACAAGGACTTGGGAGATATATTTAGACATCTGATCAGGAATGTGTACTTGAGGAAACAGATAGTGGCTCAAATTCGTGAGATACATAAACATTTGGGACTGGCTGCTTATGGATATCGAAACATTCAAACATGGTCAATCATAAGATTCCGTTACCACGACTTGTTAAAGATAAAGGTGCGCGAAGGATTGATCACACGCGAAGAGTTTACATACCGCCCGCACATGATCCAACAACTGTGTCGACACTGCAACATCGACACGTTCAGCATGATGTTTGCACTCACGCCCAAGAGCTTCAACACGATACACGCGCTGGACAACACCTCTGATCACCAAGTCATCGAGGCCATGATCGCCATGGGATTTCCATTCAGCAAGAAGGCAATGATCAACGCTGTCTCGCGCAAAGACATGGAGATTGCCAAGCGATTCCTTGGACTGTACCCATTCACCATCAGGGGTGGGCTGGGCGCGGCGTTTCGCATCGCCATCGAGCGTGGTCACATGGACATGGTACAGCACCTGTGGGGCGTGATGGGAAGACCGCGACACTGGGCCATTCGCGCGATCAATTGTGCGGCCAGATACGGGCACATCTCAATCATCGAGTACTTCTACTCATTGTATCCCAAGTTCTCTCTCCGCCCCTCAAATGCAGTGGGCAATGCCATCTTGTCTGGCGACCCGAATGTCGTCAAGTTGCTTCTGAACCATGGGGCACAACGACATGTTGGTCGAATGGAGGAGTCACAATTCATTCAAAACAGTAATGTTGSMATGATCAACTGCATCGTTGAGAACAGACTGCTCCTCCCCTCTTGGATACACTTGAGCTCAGCATTATATTATGGTCGCCAAGACCTTGTACATGCATTGCTGGCCTGTGGAAATCTGGTTAATAGTTATTATGGCAAGCAGACATCTCTGGACAATATGATCACGCACAACTTTGTCGATCTTTATCAGCGCATCTATGACATGGTGTATCCCAACCAGGTTGGCGTGTGGTCGCCATCAGTCGCTGTACTTAACCATATGACCAGGACTAACTCCTCCAACTCTCCCACATTGGACTTCCTCGAGAGTGTCGACATTCTGGTCCGTCCCGACAGCTTACCAAACCTGATGAAAAGAGCATCAGAGATGGGCAATCAAAGGGCAAGTAGTGGAGTTGATCAATGTGTGTCCAGCCTTTACTAATATATCTCTCTCCCTTGTGTAGGTACTCGGGTTCTTGGTTCGCAAGGGTGGTCGAATAACAACAGAGTGCTTGGACATCTTGGCTGCCAAACATCCAGATTGTTACCGCTACGCATTGTCACTTCCAAGAGCTCAATGAATGATCGTTTGATTGATTGATTGGACTTTTAATGTAACATCTTCTTGATTTGATCGGGAGTATATTGGAAGATTGAATTGCAGTCGTCGTATTGATTGGTTGGATCTCGGATGTTGGTGTAGAGTGATGAGTAGGCAGAGACGATCAGATTGGTGACGCTCAATTTGGCCAGGTTCTTCAACTTTGTGTTTGATATCTTGTCGCAGGCTGGCATGGCCAGCGAGCCGAATGAGCTCTCCAGCGTCGTGTCAAACTGGCGCAGACATTGCGTGATGGACAGACGGTCCATGCCCGCGACCTGTGACAGAGGGGTCTTGCCCTCGCTCGTGCTGTCGTGATATTGAAGTATGCTGATCTTGTGCGACAGGCCAAGCTGGCCAAGCAGCTCGGACGTCTGCTCCTCGACCAGCGTGTCCATGTGTGCGTCAATCTGTCCGACCAGAATGTCCATCCTGCTCTTGGTGAAGTTATGCAGTGACAGTGTCGACTGCAACAGACTGAGACTATTAATAATGTACACTGCCATGCTGGCCATTGGCAACTTTGAAGTTGTGGCGCACACAGTTGCCAAGTTGACGATTGGGTCCACCATTGATGTGAGTATTGGCTTGAACTCCTCCTCGCGCTCGCTATCAGGAACAAGTGATCCATTGAATGTTGTAATAAGTTCCTTCTACATGATAGGGTTGGCAGGGATTGGGTGAGTGACCTATTTGATTGATTGATTGATGTCGCCATCCATCCTCTTACCAGCTTATTGATGGACTCTTTGATCTCGTTGGTCGGGACGAGTTCGATTGAAGGTGTTTGAGGCGCTCGATGTATCTTTTCAAAGCTGTCCTTGATCAGAGTGAAGAAGCTGTTGAGACAGGTGTGCTTGATGTCGTTCATTATGGAACTGACACGTGATGTCTTGTTGGTAACGATCGATGATGCAATCCTCGAGTAGAAATCCAACAATGTGATCATCTTATATATAGTGGTGATGCCAGGCTTTGATTGTAATATCTGCTCGACTCTCACTGTGAGCGGACGGTTCACCGCCTCGAAGCCAATGTCAAGCACTTTGTCAATTGGCTTGATCTGGTGCTGTAGTTCATCCTGCTGTCCGCCAGCAGTCAACTGAGAAGCATCCCCAAAGTCAATGTCGTCATATGATGATGAACTTCTGACCAACTCTATGTTGTGATTGAGTGAGTAAGTGAGCGAAGACCATCGATCAATCAATCAATCAATCAATCTTACTCTTTGATGGGACTGTGATTGTGATCCTGCCGAGCAGAGCGGAGAGTAGTTCGTACTCTGAAGCCAGGGTCTGGTGAATCCAGGCCAACATGTCACCAAGGAATCGCAGGGGATCATGAGCATTGATCTCGATTGGTCGTGGTGTGCCGTTGTGTCCGCCCATTGTGAGCGCGGTGATGAATGAGCTGGTGAGACACTTGCATCTATACTCTCCAATCTCCTCCAGACAGAAGGTGAGCAGCAGGGGACGCTCCTGCAGCGCGCTCAGAGATTGTGGCAACAGTGCGCCACTGGGCATCTCTGGCTGCTCGGTCTGGAGTTGCTTGGACTCCTCTTTGATCGATGTGTAAAGTTTGCGATAGGCCTTTTCCTGATGTCTGGCGACCATACCCATTATCTCATAAGTTGGTCGTTGATATGTATTGGACAAGATCATCTTGCACTCATTATGTATCGCGGCCAAATGAGCCAGTGTTTGAAAGAATGTATAATCCACCTCCTTCAACTGCAAAGACAACTCCTCCTCCTCAGTCAATCTGAATCTTGACAAATATGCTTCCAAGTACTTCTCCTTCTCTTCTGTCACCTTCCTACATGTATGTGTTGTTGTTGTTGTTAGTCAGTCGTCCACGACTCACTCAATCATTCATTCATCAATCATACAGGTCATCAAACATTCGTTTAGCATCTTGTAGTGTAGTTGAGTATGACTTGTTTGTATTCTCAAAGTGACTACAAACATCATCGCAACTCTTCTTTATCTCTTGGTATGTCTCTACAAGTTCTTCGACGCACTAAACATGATTGATTCATCAACATGGTAAAGGTTAGCAATGTTGTTGTTGATGGATATCGCGATGGCTTGTGATATTACATTGTTTAAAAGAGTGAATTGATCCAAGAACTGAGTGTTTATATCTAGATAACGCCTCTCAATGTCATTCCTAAGGTTCCTTCTAGCATTGAGTGTGTTTGTTTGGTAGAAACTTGATAACTCATCCAATGAATGTACCAACTCAGAGTTGGATGAGTCAAGTTTAATCTCCAACACCTTTTGTATCTTTCTTGACAATGTTGTATTCATTCTATTATTATTTGTATGAATGTCAGTGAATCAACAATGAGTGAAGATCACAATGCCCCAACATAAGGAATTTGAATTGAAAGTCCCATAAATTGAATTAGATCAATTTAACCACACCACCATCAGTCACTTTCAGCACAAGCCGAACGAACTAGTTTTACACCTAAGTCACACGCGTCAATCCAAAGATAGGAGTACATCTGATTGCTTACTGATCAGAACTTAAAACACATATACATACGATCAATCATATATATAGATATGGACAAAGAGTCGATCAAGTCCACATCATCATCATCATCAACTCCAGTAACATCAACTACATCAACTGGCATTGTTGGCAGCAGTAGTAGTGGGAGTAGCAATAACAATAGCAATAGCAATATATATAACAATCAGAAAAAGATATTCGCTCAGAATGCAATCGCATCCTCAACAGACCCAGCCACATCATCAGTCTTACCAAAGCCTCGCGAGAAATCAAAGAATGCCTTGTTGCACTTTGTTGCTGGAGGGTAAGGATGACAATGTCAAAGCGACGACAAGACATACATCTTGGTCAATCAGTCACTAATCATCATCACAATCATCTTGTATTAGACTTGGAGGTGCAGTTGGAGTCATATGTACATCACCACTCGAGGTGATCAAGACACAGTTACAGGGTGCCAACTCTGCAATGCTCTATGTTGGTAAGCCGAGAGGTGTACCAACAACAGTATTCGCACTAAAGTAAGCAATTGGATCTTGTTTGATTGATTGATCACTCACTCACATCAATCAATCAATCAATCAATCACAATCAAAAGGAACTTATATGAAAGAGATGGACCTAAAGGCTTATTCAAGGGCTTGGGACCACATTTGCTTGGAGTGGCACCATCACGTGCAGTTCACTTTATGACATATAGCTTTACAAAGACTGCTCTGGAAAAGATGGGAGTCAAGGAGGGCCCTATCATGTATCTCACATCGGCCATCAGTGCCGGTTGTACAGTGGCCATTGCCACAGGTCCCATTTGGCTAATCAAGACTCGAATGCAATTACAAACATCTCTAAAGGACTTTAATCAAGTATGTTCGGACTGGCATCAACATGGCATGGCATGGCATGGTACACTGGAATGGAACCACTCACTCATTCAATCATTCAATCAATTATAGGGTACACATTATAGGAACACATTCCACTGCTGCATGGCGGTGCTCAAGGAGGAGGGAGTCTTTGGATTCTACAAGGGACTGGGTGCGTCCATCATCAGTGTCTCAGAGTCTGCCTTCCAGTTTGTCCTCTACGAAGGATTCAAGAACCGAATCATTGAGGAGCATCTGAAGCGACCTGAACAATATCCATATCCAAAAGGTAGGTGATCTGAACTTGATGCGATGTGATTGCACTGATCTAACATCCACTTCAACTCCAACAGAACTGTCGACAGTTGAATATTTGTCAGCGGCTGCTGTTGCTAAACTGATAGCGGCTGTGACCACGTATCCACATGAAGTGATTAGAACTAGACTGAGAGAGAATATTGCACCGGGTGCTGTACCAAAGTACAAGAACGTTATACAGGGACTTTACTTGATTGCCAGGGAAGAAGGAGTGCGAGGCCTGTTTGGTGGAATGGGGCCACATGTGCTTCGTGTCGTTCCCAACTCCTCGATCATGTTCCTCACCTACGAGCTGGTACTTGACGTTGCGAATAAAATATCCAGGCTATTCGAGACATCGTAGCCTGATGAGAGCCAAGAGATCGATCTGAATGAATGAATGATTGATTGATTGATTGAATGGATGGTCGATCAAACTATATCAGGTAGGACACTGCTATGGTGTAGATAAGCATGTAGACAGGTGTGAACCAGCGCCACACTGGCCAACAGGCCAACATGAAAGTGATGGTAAAGAGTACTATTGCCACTGTTGCAGTCTTGATCGATTTGGGAAACAACTTCTCCCAATCATTGCTGTTGTGATGACGTCCGCCACAGATGTAAGCAACATAGAAGTAGAAGGCAAAGAATGTAACAAGGAACAAAATAGCAATGCTCAAGTACATCCTATCGAATGAATGAATGAATGAATGAATGAGAGTGAGCGGTTAGTTATATTGATTGATTGATTGATTGAATGAATGAATGATTGAACGTCATTACCTGTCGATTAGAGGATTATAGAGTAGGACATTGAGGGCATCGGTGTAGTAGGCCAATGCGAGACCGATACCAATCCAAGCAACGCGCTCAATCAACTTCAAGACGAATCGTGCTGGAGTGTTTGGTGTATTTTGTTGTTGTTGTTGTTGTTGTTGTTGTTTTTGTTGTTGTTTATAATGTTCATCATTATCCAATGATGCCAGGCCTATATGTTGTTGCTTCGTACCTTTTCTTTGATGCATTATAAATAAATAAACTTATGTCTATGTTAGGATTCGAATCCTATTACTGTCCCTTTATTCGATTGAAGCTCGACAAAGTAATAATTATTAGTTGTTTGCAATTTGAGAAGTTTTTCAAATTTCTTAGGTTTCTTTATTGACAAATTCATTACTTTGATTCATTCATTCACCGTTTCATATACATCAATAACAAATAATAATAGTAATAACAAATTGGTATTGATTGTTGTTCACCTCAATAACCATTAACAAGGAACAAACAGCATCATTATATGAACAGCATATTGCAAGTTTTCGTGGCGAAGTAAGTTTAAAGCATGTAGTGGTGGTAATACATTACTATCCTAGGGTAGGGTTGTATCTTGGGGCCTTGACCATACCAGCTCGTATATCCATACCTCGGACATTGCCGAATGTGTTTGTGTTGAAGCACAGCTGGTTGTCCACAAACTGGTTGCTCTTGTACAGTTGCTTGGTGGTGCCCACTGGACCAGTCACATACATGTTTTTGGGGTCCCAGACTTTGACACAATATTCGCCAGGCGGCAAGTCTTTGACACTGATCTCTCCTCCGACCATCGGTCCAGACTTGATGAGTTGACCGTCCTTGGTAGACAAGGATGCCATCATACCTGGCAGGAAGTTCTGGCCAGCATAGTCACCGGTCTTGTTGGCAGTATCGTCCCAAACGGTGATGCGAACACTGTACTTATCAACAGGAGTTGGGGTTGGAGTTGGGCCAGTGGTTGGCGAATCAGGGGTAGTTGTAGACGCGGTAGTGGTCAAGGTGGTGGCAGTAGTTGAGGAAGCGGTTGTGGAAGCTATGGTGGTTGGGGTTGGTAGGCGTGGAAGTGATTGAGACAGTAGTTGTGGCCGTAGTGGTCTGAGTGATGGTTGATGCAGGGCTTGTAGTGGACGCCGTGGTGGTCATGGTGGTCGAGGCAATAGTGGTTGGAGTTGGGGTAGGCGTGGAAGTGATGGATACTGTTGTTGTGGCCGTTGTGGTCTGAGTGATGGTTGACGCTGGGCTAGTTGTGGATGCAGTGGTGGTCACGGTGGTCGAGGCTGTCGTGGTTGGACTGGAAGTGGTGGTCACAATGGTAGAAGCAATGGTAGTTTGAGTGATTGTCGAAGCTGGGCTAGTTGTGGAAGCGGTTGTAGTCACAGTCGTTGACACTGTTGTGCTGGCAGTTACGGGGGCAGTAGTTACCTGTGCAACAGTGGAGGCAACAGTGGAAACAGTACTGACTGTCGTAGTGGACGCGGTGGACACTGTGGTAGAGGCCACTGTACTAATTTGTTGGGTAATCACGGCTGTGGTCGTAGTCGATGGAATGGACCACGGCACAGACTGTTCCACTTGGACATGGAACATTGTTGCAAGGGTCATACGAACCAGAGGTATGCGACGCAGTAGTAGTAGTTGGTGTTGTGGTTGTTGTGATTGGTGAACCGCAAGGGAAACATTTGGCAATTCCACAAACTTCCCGACATTCATAGCCATCTTGACAATGTACATTTTGACAAACATCAATATCTAATAATATTATTGTATCAAGAATATTAGTATTGGACACTTGTGGAATTGATTGTTTGTTGGAATATATTTTTGATACATACTCTGAGCTAAAGCAGAACTTAGGATGAGGACCGTCAATAACAATAAGGTGTAAACAGCCTCATTGTTTCCGGTGATAGATAAATATAATTATAATATTTAGAATAATAATTAATCTTTTAAATTTATATATATATATAAATACAGAGAATAGTGTATTTTTATGATTGGAAATAATAATAATATTTTTGAGTAATGATTGATTTGAAGAGCATAAATCATGTTGTTACTCTCTCACCCATTAATTTTGGGACTGGTCCTGCTGAATCCTAGTAACGCAGCATATGTACACTGATGAGGACTTCTCACAATAAGTGTAGTGTGTCAATAAGGTACTGGCCGTATTTGATCTCAACTCAATGGAATATACATTCAAATATCACTTCAGTACTTTTTTTATTACTATTACCAATACATCACGAAATAGTGGAAGGTTAGATGTTTGAACTTGTTCTAGCAATGCTTCTGACGTTCCACTTAGACAAACGGGGAGAGACCTGTCACTTAGAACCCATTTTTAGGGAGGACATAGAACTTACCCAAACACCACTTGGCGTGATCAAATGAATGAATGACTAGTCCTTAGTTACTTACTGTGTCTTGTATCCCCAGGGAATACTTCAGTTGACCTCAAGAACATCATGTCATGGCATAGGGTTTCAATCAAAACGAAACGACAGTCCCAATCTTTTGGCTTGCGTGTTGATGAATGGGCAAATCAACAACGATATCAAAGATATTTTTACTCGTCGACGACAAGCGAAACCCATCAATTGTTGGGTTCGGATAATATAGGCATCGTTCCAAACAACGGCCAACCGGCATCTTGACGAGTCTCAACTTCAAAAACACCAACAACAAGTGACGCACAATCACCTTTTATCTCCAACAACAACAACAACAACTACAACAATATATAATAATAATAGATAATGAATATTCGTATTATCGTTTTACTATCATTGTTGGCCATATTTGCCAGTGCCAATGGAGTACAATCACTTACTGTCACCTCAGTAAAGTTGACACCATCAAAGGTCTATTTCACCAGTCCTACTATCCCATCAGTAACAATCTTCTTCACCACGGACCAGAGATTCCAAAGTGGAGCAGTTATCATCAACAATGAGTATTCCACTTCCCTCAGTCCAATCAACATCATCAATGATGGACCGTCCAAGACCAATGTCACTGTGTGCATTCCATGGACTCAAGTTAAGTGTCTTCCAACAAATGGTGCAACCTCCCTTGATTGTCCCATTCGCGTATCCCTCTTCAACGGCGTTGACTACATTGATGTCCAAGTAACCCAATTGTTCCCAGCTGCTGGCAAACTCACCATCTACAGTAAGTATCGTTCACTCAATCAAATTACAGATTAATAATATTGACACTAATCATTCATTTCCAGCCGGTCCACCATCAACATTGACCTCACTCAGTGTATCCCAATCATCAACTTCTTTGTTCTTCAAGTTCCAGATTGCCGCAGGCTCTTCTGGCTTTAGAAACGGACAGTTTGGCCTGAGATACTACAAGCAGTCTGGTCAGGATGAGATTGTAAATTACAACATCCAACTATCCGATGCCAATGCTGATGGCTTCTACTACGTCACTGTCAACCCACCCACCGATCGCCGTCTAGCCACCATCGACCTTGCCAACCTGGTACTCTACAACTCTGCAGGCGTCCCAACCACCTACACCACCTTCGCCGCATTCAATCTCCCTCCATTAAGTATCGCCCCACCACAGTGGATACCCTCGCCAATTGTATTGGCCGATAGTGTTACACCCTTGACCAACTTGTCCTACACCTACTTGACACATGTTGTTGCAGTCAACTTCCTACTTAACTCCAACCCAAATGGATTCTACGATATTGAGGTGAGACTCTGGGGACCAAATGCCGACTGCACACCAGTTCTCTCTTCCCCAACCAACATCACTGCCTACTGCCTTATCCCAGCCTACTTCAACAATGGTACATACACCTTCCGTTTGCTTCTCAAGCAATACTCTGGTCAACCTTTGGAATACTTCACAACTTCGACCCTCACCTACATCAGTAAGTACCATTCAATCAATCTATCAAACTATCATTCAATCACTAACTCAATCAACTTAGACACAAACACTGGTGTTCCATCACTTGGTAACTCAATCACATTCAATGTTCCATCGATCAATCAGTTGCAACCATTCCATTTGGAGACAAATGTATCATTCAGCTCACCGGGTTCAGGATTCGCTAATGCAGAGATCCTTCGTTATGTGTACGCCAATCCAAACGATATTGTCCAAGGTGATATCAATGATGGTGTGATCTCAATCCGATCACTGTTTGACAGTGCCAACGATGAACTATACTTGCCATGGGGTGGTCGTTCGACCATCACCAACGATCAAGGCAACACTGCCTCACAGTACTACTCCACATCAAGCATTCCAACTGTGACACCACGTGTCTTGCCAGCCAACGCTGTGCTGATCAACGCCACCCTGCCAAAGACTGTAAACCTCAACTCATTAACAGCCGTACCCATCTACTTTAATGTGACCTCTACTCAGTTGGTTGAAGGCAGTGCCTACCTGTTGATCAATGATAAGATCTCAGATCAAGCCCGCTTCTCCTACCAAGATGGTTTGCTCTCGAGCAACAACAACCTACTCACCTACCAAACTGGACTATCATTTCATCCAACTCAATTCCCACAACCAGGTGCCTACAGTGTCTTCTTCAACTTCTTCCAGCAGTACTCTGACTATGCCAACCATCAATGTGTCAGCCTAATCTACACTCGTAAGTACCATCATTCAATCAATCATTCAATCATTCATATTAACACTCATCCCAACATAGGCCCATCTGCTCCAACTGTACTTTCCTTCTCGTTCACTCCCAACCCAATTGTTGTGACAAATGGCGCTGTTGAGGTCACCTTCGTACTCACTTTAGACAAGGCCACTTCGAACTCCTCAAGTGTTCTGGTCCAATTTGATCAACATCACTTCACATTCTCCCAGACCACAGTTGTCCCTCTATACCAAGTTGTGAATGTCTCTTCACCTGTTGCCACCTTCTCCGGCTCGTGGTTCGTCCCCAAGAACACTTTCTCATTCACCTCCAATATTGATTTGGTCCTCCAAGATTCGAAAGGATACGCTGTCTACACCATCAGCTCTGCCAAACTCAGACAAACACCATCCCTGGCATCGACAATCTCAGTCCAAGGTACAGCAGTTGACCTTGTGACACGTCCAGTACTAACATCATTCAGTAACAATGGTCCTTACTCTGCCTTTGTCAAGGCTACCTCAGTCACTCCAATGGCATCCGTCCGTTTCTTCTATAATGAGAACCAGTTTGGAGCTGGAGTAGTCTTCTATGAGAACAACTTCTTGGATAACCCGACAACCAGCTTCAACGACAATGTCTACTTCTTTGTGCAGTGCAACAAGCTCAGCACAAGGACACGTGTCGGATTGCCAAGCCTGGTGCTAGAGATCACAGATGTCAATGGACAGGTGTTCACATATAGCTACGCCTACATCAAGTCTATCTTCCCATCCTACACACCACCCTATGTTCAATGTGATGTGGCTGCACCAAGGATCGCTTCATTGACCGCCCCATCCTCGATCAATACTGGATCTTCGGGCTCCATTGCCAACATTGACCTAACAATCACTGATAACCAATCTGGATTCAAGGAGGCAGTCATTGTCGTCTCATCAAATGGTATCAATCAGTTCACTCTTCTCGCAGACTCAACAAACAGACTGTCTGGAGGTGACAACAATGGTGTCTATCGTGTATCATTCCCAGTTGGCTTGCACTCGAATGCTGTATATACCTTGTCAGTTGAGAGCTTGTCTGATAACGCTGGCAACGTGATCACATTGACATCCCAAGACCTCCAACTCGTCTCAACAACCGGTCTCTCAACGATCACAACCACCTCTCCAACAGTTGACTCGGTTGGAGCCATCACCAAGGCAGTGTTCTCCAAGATTGTTGCTGATGGCGCCACTCAGACACTCACGGTCGTCACCACAGGCGCAGTCCAAAGAGTCTATATCGTGTTCTCGAGCGATGTGTCAAACAGAATTCCGGTACCATCAATTGGAAATGGCCAGTTCCGCATCACATTTGTTCCATCAGCCTATGGCAACCACTACTTCTCCATTTTCCTGGTTGGTCCCAATGACAAGACAGTATCCTTCACTCAATCAACATATGCCTTCTACTACCTCGGTGGATCTTTTGCTGCAGGCCGTGTTCAATCAATCCAAACAGTGCGCAACTATTACACCATAACTGGTACATTCACAATTGCTCAGTTATCATCCAACCATGATGAACACTATTGTTACTTGACCGATGATAGTGGAGTAAGAGTTGGAGGTAACATCCAATCTGTTGCTGGTGTTGCCAACACATACCAATGTATTGTTGATGTTGCACCATTTGTTGGAAGCAAGACATTCCATTGGTCTTTCCAGTTCAGTGCACTCAGACCTGCCTTCCAGCCATCACAACAAAGTCCAGTCCCAACACCTAGATTCATCAGCTCATATGAACTACTTACCCAATATGGTGTCAATCCCAACATTCAATTGACCTTTTAATTCGATCCAGATTACAATACTTCCAGAATTAATTCTGGAACATTCAATAAATAATAATAACTAATTAAATATTAATTTAAAAAATACTTACATATTTATTGTTGATCAAGTGTCATTATTTATATCAGAACCCCTTCTTATTATTATTTGTTATTATCTTGGAAGAATCCAAATAACATTATTATTTGTTTGATCGATCAAAAGTGTGAGTTTTGCAAAGTGAATCTGTTTGACTCATCGTGATTCACCCCACTCCAAACACAACTTTGTCCTTTTTTGTTCGTTCCAACCCTTTTATTTATTTATTGCCAAACAATGAGGTCATCCCATCAACATTCTATTCTATTCATTCACCAAACACAAACCTACACATACAAATAATATAATATATATAATATTTATAATACATACATACTCAGAGTATAAACAATGACTGAGAAGATTACATCGACAAGAAGGTATGTTTATTATTGATTGATTGATTCACTGATTGATTGATCGTTTGGCACTATGATGGTATTCATACATAAAGTTAACTAACAGTTTGAATATATCAACCTTTCAAATAGAATACAGAAGGAACTTGCTGATATAACAGTGGACCCTCCATCGAATTGTTCAGCAGGACCAATAGCAGACAATCTTTATGAATGGATGAGCACAATACTGGGACCAGAAGGCTCCCCATACCAAGGTGGCGTCTTCTTTCTTCATATATCAATCCCTTTGGACTACCCATTCAAGCCTCCCAAGGTAAGTAGTCCATCTTCACTCAAACACAGAGCAATGCTCACTCTCTTACTCACTCACTCAATCAATCACTTCATCACATCTAGATAACATTCAAGACAAAGATTTATCACTGTAACATCAATGCGAATGGCGACATCTGTTTGGATATTCTAAAGAACAATTGGAGTCCTGCACTCACTGTTGCCAAGGTTCTGTTGTCGATTTGTTCACTGCTTACTGATCCCAACCCTAAAGACCCTCTGGTGGCATCGATCGCCGAGCAACTGATACGAGACAAGAACGAACACGATGAGAAGGCAAAGGAATGGACACGCAGATATGCCCAATAAACCGATCACACATCGCACACGTGGTCGGAGTTACCCTCATAGAATAGCAAGGACATCACACTCCTCCTCCTCCTACTCCTCCTCCTCCTCTAACAAGTCATCATCATTGGCACACCTGGGTAACATTGTCATTGTCATTGTCTCAATCGTAGTCATCATGTCATCATTGCCGTCCACCATTGTCATCATTGTAGTCCACATCACTCACTCACAAATGCCATCACAGCGCCAACGCCATTGGATATTACGCTATGATTGAAAGTTACAATATTGGAACGAGTTGTCGTCCCAGCTAGCTTTATACATGTATCTACTATATATATATTTTACACATATGTCGGTGAGACGATCACCAACTTATGTTGCCTCGATCACAAAGTCGATTGAATGCTTCCTCGTGTCCTTCTCTGCCAGTGACTTGTCTCGTTGCTCTTTCAGCTCCTTCATCTTCCTCTCGTTCTCCTCTTGTTCCTCCTTTGCCTTCTTCTCTCGCTCCTCATTCTCCTTTTCATCCTTATTCTTCTTCTTCAATGACTTGGCGTAGTGCAATCCACATGCATTGCAAAGTCTGTTATAAGGTATGTGGATAAGTGTGTTAGTAATCATTCATTGGATGATGCTGATGATGCAGGAGAGGGACTTACGTATGATCTCCATTTGGTCCTCGTCTCCACTCTGGCGTCTCAGTGACGTGACAGTATTCACATTTCAGGTTACGCTTGGCAGAGTATACTGTTCTCCTTCTTCGCCTTGGTTTGTCTTGTGATATGTCGTCAAAGAACACCTCGCCAGAGAAGTTGCCCTTGGACGATGGTTTGATTTGTGTTTTGGTCTTGGGTGCAGAGGTCATGCTTGATGATGGTGGCGACGATGATAGCTTGGCTGCTGCCGGTTGATTGTGCACAACCATTGCCGATGACGCTGCAGATTGTTGTTGTATCACCATTGGTGCTGCGGCCGACACTCCCATAACTGCAAGTTGAGGAGGTGTTGTCGGCTGTGAAGATGGATTGGATGACAACTGTTGTTGTTGTTGTTGTTGCTGTTGTTGCAACATCATTTGTTGTTGTTGTTGCTGTTGTTGTTGTGATCTAATCTGTGGAGTGCCTTGCATTGATGCTGGACCACCATTGTTGTTTGGAAGTGGAGATGGAGCAGAGCTCATTTGTACGCCAATTGGAATGATCTGAGGTGATGCAATTGGAGTAGTCTGAGATATCTGAATGGTTGGTTGAATGTTGTAATAGGCCATGTTTGGAGGGTACTCTGCAGCAAAGTAATAACCAGCTGCAGCATGTGGAGGTACTTGAACAGACTTCTTTGACAAATGAGCCTGTTGATCAAATAAAACAAGTCCATTCATCATTGGGCTTCCATATCCATTGTTATATTTCTGTAATTGAATGAATATGAATGAATGAATGTGAGTGATTGGTTGATTGATTGATTGAATGAATGATTCATACCTCATAACTATCGCGTGGATCTATAAATACACTGTCGACAACATCGACAAGGACTCTGGATATGTTGTAGAGGTCTGTGAGGAGGGCCGTTGTGATTGGATGGTTTGGCGCATCGGATGCAAACTCATGGATGATTCCACAGTAACGCTTGATCTCTCCCCATTTCTGATAGCTCACCTGGATGGTGTGCTTGGCAGAGGTGCCTGAATGCTCTGGCATTTGTTGTTGTAGTATTGACAGTTGTTGTTTGGCGTGTGTTGTCATGCTCTGACCCTGAGGCGCGCCGGTTCACTGTTGATCAACAAGCAAAGGTTGATTGATAGTGTTTGTGAATGAATAAGTAATATATATATATTATAATGCTAATTGGTGTTGTAAGTTTAGTTTGTTAATAATATGTTCAATCAAACTGGATAGTTAATTGGTTTGTTGGTTGTTTGGTTTGATTGTTGGAATGTGATGGATGGATGGCTACAGTTATGATTAGAAAATGGTCACTGCAGTACAGTAGCAAGCAAGCAGCAGCCAGCAGCATCAGTAAGCAAACACAACACAAGCAAGAAGCTGCTGCAGCAGAGTAGTAATATGTTACAATGCAGGCAGGCAGAACAACAACAATAACAACAACAAGAGAGAGAGATTGTTCAAGTGTCCTTGAACTAACCTTTTAAATTGATGATGGATGGACCGGGACGGACGGGCGGACGGACTGATGGATGGATGGTTTGATTGATTGTTTGATTGATGTACACACTCCAACACTCAATCAATCAATCACTTACTTCACACTAACACCAAAAGTGTTATTACATTAATGTCCCGACGGGATGTACGTGAACACACCGAGATTGATAGAGAGAGCTGGGTGAGTGTGAGCGTGAGTGAGTGAATGTGAGTGAGCTGATTGATGGCCATGTCATATGTTGTGTGAGTGTCTTTGGACAACAGTGATGCGATATTGAGATTTATAAAGGTCAATGTTGATTGATACACGATCGTGTGCAGGCTCACCTAAGGTGTGATTGAATGAAGTAAGAGAGTGTGATTGATGTTTTGTTTCTGATGCTGCTGTGCTCTGATGCTGCTGTGCTGCAATCTTATCCTATTATTACAACAACAACTACTGCTACTACTACTATTACTCCCGCTAAGATATCACCACAAAATAATTTATAATCAATCACAACCAAATCAAACATAACATAATTCTGATTGATTGATTGGACAGGATTGAAGATGAAGATGGAGGGTGAGGTGAAGGTGAGACAAGGATTGATGGTGGTGTCTTCTCGTGATTCTGCAGTCAATAGTCAATAGTCAATGCATTGGGGGGTTTGGGGAGTGATGACGATGGGAGAGTGAGAGAGTGAGCCCACCATCTGTCGGTCTGTCCGCATATGAATGTCTTCATCTCCACCATTGGCATTGGTTGCACAGTCGGGTGCACAGTCGGGTGCATATCTCTCTCTCTCTCTCTCACACACACACTCTCACTCTATCCCAGCACATTCATTGAATCACAAGGCTGGCTTGGCTGGTTGATCATATAGAATTGAACCGATGAATTATATCGAAGTGTCGATATGCTCGATGATGGATGAAGTTATATGTTGTTTGTTGCCTACTCTTTTTTTTTAACCTTGATTTATCAGTCGTTTCCTCCTGTCAATCGTCTGTCTTATGTGTGTGTGTGAATGTATGTCTTGTCCTGTCCTATCCTATCCTGTTTGATTGGTTTGTAATGTTCTTGTTTATAAACTTATAAATATAACTTATCCAACCTTAATTTATAAATTATATAATGTGTTGTTGTACATAAATAAATATTTATGTATGTGTATGTGTTTGTTTGTATGTATGTGTATTTATATATTTGTTTGTTTGTTCAACAGTCGAAAGAATGATGAATGAATGTTCAAAGGTTGGGAGCCAGATCCAAGCCATGCAACTTGACGGCAACGTCTCCAACACGATGTGAAAAACAAAGGGCTCATGTACATAGTCAGTCGCACCCACATTAAACACAACAACTCATAGATCTTTGGCACCATAAAAGGAAGAGTTGTTCCAACCCCACACACATACACACAATGTAGTTGTTGGTCAGTCGAGAGATGGATGGATGGATGGATGGACATGTCAAACCATGCATCCTATTTAATATCTACATGATGTTGCTTTGAGTTCATTCATTCAAGGCAGACCCACACCAAGCTTCAATGTCTTGACGACTGTGAACGGTGTGTCCTGACCAACTCGATTGATCATCTGTATCTCGGTGACATCTGTCTCGATCGGTCTCAGCACACCCCTGAATCCTGCTATCTTCTCCTCTGTTGCCTTCTTCTACAATCATTGTCAAATGTTGTTCAGTTTGTTAGTAAGTTAGTCTTGATTGAATGAATGAATGAATATTAATGAATGAATGAACAAAGGATACATACTCCACCAAACTGACCAACAGTCATGTGTGGACAGAATCCATTGGGAGACTTGGAACTCTGCTCGTTGAAACCAACGAGAACAGACTCCAGTGCTGCTTGAATATCGGCAATGACATTGGGTCTGTCTGTTGTAGGCTTCATCCAAACAACACACTTTCCCTTACCATGTTGGAAGTAGGAGAAGTCATCGAAACGCAGCTTGAACGCTGGTATCTTTCCAATGACAGTCTGCAACTCATTAAACTTATTATCAAATTGTTCCAGTGTAACAAATGGGAATATCCTTGGTGAAGTCATCATGTTAGAGTGAGACAATTGGAGTGAGAGAGTGAGTGGAGTTTGACAGGGATACATACAGGTTGATATGTGGCATCCATCGATTGTAAGCTGAATCGTAGAGGCTACGCCACACTTGAAGTTGGTCGCACAGTTCAATTGGTGGTGCGATACATATTGCAGACTTGAAGTCCTTCTTAAGATCTCCTGTTTCGCTCATTACTTTATTAATTAAGTTATTATTATTATTGTTTGTTATAACTCTTCTGATGTTCCTTCCAATCATTCATCACGATCGTCTGGTATATATGTCAGTGCACTCACTCACTGATCAATCAATCAATCGAATCGATCAATCACACTCACACACACTATGATCAGATCAGAGAAAACTTCATGATTACTTTGACAAACAACTTGAAAGAATATGGAAGTGATAATAATAGTATAATATATTGTTGTTGTCTCGCGCGAGGGTAAGGAAGGACCGCATGATCATGTCCACTGATGGATGGATAATGAGATGGACCGACACTTTAGATTTGATTGATGCTGGCGAACCTCATGTTCCTGACCAACTCGTCTCTGGCCTTCTTGGCCTTGAGGGTCTTGCGCGACTTGCTGTACTGTTGTTTGGAGAAGAAGATCAACCATTCCAAACCGACTGATGCCACTATATTGATGGCGAGCAAGATCAACAACTTGTAAATCCAGAACATCCAATCGCTTGGCAGATGTGACTCCAATTGCAAGAATCGATACAACTTCTCATTTGGCAACACCAACAACAATGTTGTTGACACTACACAAACTAGATACCATCCAAAGAGTAGTCCTATTGATTGGAGTTGAGTTAGTATGACTGATTGATTGATTGAATGAGCTGCACTTACTGTTGGTATATATTAGTCTGAGGAATGGCTTGGCATAGGAGTAAATGAAACACATGATGAGATATTGGAAGTTGGCGTAGAGGAACAAGCTGGTGACGATGTAGCTGAGGATACCCTTTTCGTTGGATGACTCGGCTGGCACGACGTACCATGACTGCTTCTGAACGAATATATAGATGAGCGTCTGGAACACACCGCACAGCACGACGTGTGTGAGCAGTGAGCCAATGACGGCCCAGGAGATCAGACGACTGGATGGACGCTTGACCGAGAGCTTCGAGCATGGCTCGGTGCGGCCCATGAAGATGACCAGCGGGAAGATCATCCAGAGGTCTTGGTAGAGGAATTGATAGTTGCCCAGCACGTCGGCCTGCAGGTACAGCAGGATAACCGTGATGAATTGAATGAGAGAGTACATTCCGATGAATTGGAACAGCTTGAATGAGACGGCCAGTGAGGCACGGCCTTCGCGAATCAGCTTGTGTGTGCAGGAGATGTTGGTCACCTTGGATGTGAATGGCGCGGCGATGGATGCTTCGGCTTCTGACAGGGAGATGCCGACGTGAGCAGCCTTGAGAGCGCCACAATCGTTGGCTCCATCTCCACACATGCCCACGTAGAGGTTCGCTCCCATCAGGTCTTCCACCAGGTTCTGCTTCTGATCTGGCGACATACGGGCGAATACATGACCCTTCTGGAGCACGCGAGTGAATGTCATGCCCTTGCCGTTCTTAACCTTGTCGTCGTAGAGTATCTTCCAGGCATCGCCCGTGACAGCGAGGACAAAGTCTTCGTCCTCGTAGTCGTTCTCGATGACCAGGTCGTAGGGGTCGAGCTTGTAGGGTACTGAGCTGGTGCTGGATGATATATCTCGCCATTGGATCGCGCCATTGACCACCTCAGACATGAAGATGACCTTCTTGTCCAGGATGAGACCGCACTCTTTGGCAACACTGATGGCCGTGAGCACATTGTCACCAGTGACCATGATCAATCTGATCTTGGCGTTCTTGAGCACCTGGAGAGCGGGTGGCGTCTCGGGCTTGATCTTGTTCTCCATGACAATAAAGCCGAGGAAGTGGACATCGCGCTCCACCATCTCTCTGATCTCATCCTTGCTGACGTTCTTTGGTGTCTGGAAATCCTTGTAGCCGCATGCCAACACTCTGTAGCCCTTCTTGGTGTATGTGTCCAACACTTGATCGTAGTCGGCGGGCAGTGAGCTTGGCACTGAGAAGGACTTGATCTTCTCGGGTGAACCCTTGACGATGGCGATCTCCTTTCCGTCGAGTCCGTCGCCCTTGATGATTACACTCATGCGCTGCAAAGTCGACTGGAATTCGAATCGCTCAACGAGGCCAATCTCTGCGCACTGCTCAATCTCGTCTGTGGATATTGGGAATGGCATGCCCTTCTCTGATGCAGACGACTTGTGTGTCAGTCTGATGGCAGCCTTGAAGCGGGGATGCTCGTCGTCGAGCGTGGCACCAGTGGCTGTAAAGATCTTCTCTTCAAGTGGGTCACCGCTGACCTTGCCCTGGATATGTGACAGTGTGTGGCAGGTGGCCAGAGCTAGGTAGAGTGGGCCAGTCATACGCTTCACCTCCTCGACCATATCGGCAAAGTTCTGGTTATATGAGGGAACGACGCCAAGCAGGTCCAGGCCTTCCTCTGTGAGTGTGCCGGTCTTGTCGAAGCAGAACACCTCGATCTTGCCACCCATGCTGACGCGAGGTGGCGAGATACAAAAGATGCCCTGGCGCTTGAGACGCAGGATAGAGAATCCCTGACCAACTGACTGAGCCATGGGCAGAGCGGGTGGCACGACGATTGTGACGAGATCCAGAGAGCGGACGATGACCTCACGTAGACTTGTGCCACGCTCGTACATTCTCCACACGGAAACACCAAAGCCTCCAAGGGCAATACCACAGAGCACCAAGAGGAACTTGATTGACTGCTGGAAGAACTCAAAGTAGGCTTCCTTGGGATAGAGGATGCTAAGCACCAGCTCACCCTTGGCTGTGGACCATCCGGTCTTGGTGACCATGGCTAGAATGCGCTCGCCCTGTGCGCCCTGGGTCTTGACGACCATCGTACCTCCAGAGATTGCCGAACGCTTGTTGCATGCGGCCGACATTGATAGCATGTCGCCAGCGGTCTCGGTGATTGCGTACTTGGTCACAGGGATGGACTCCCCGGTGAGCATAGCCTCATTCAGCACCACAGTGCCAGACAGCAGTGCAAGGTCGCAAGGTAGCAGGAGCGAAGTGTTGAGCTCTACAATATCACCTGGTACCAGATCACCCGAGTTGATAGTGTCGATGCGGCCATTACGCAGTACGTTGATTGGGCATGAATATCGCGCGATGTTGTTCAGCTCCATGAGATTGGCTCGTGTCTCGCGCAATGTGAGGAAGATGGTGACACTTGCAATCAAGAGGATGGCGCCGGCGTAAACATAGTAGTCCTCCGTGCACCAGAGCGCGATTGAGTAGATCTGGAAGATGAAGAATGGATGCAGCACCTCGTCGAGTAGCAGACGTGGGATTGACTTTAGAGGCACGTCGATCAGGTTTGGGCCAAACATGTCGATGCGGCGACTCTGCTCCTCATGGCCCAGGCCATTGGCGGCGAGCTGGGCGAGTTGTGTGCGGCTAAACTCGTCCTTGAACGTGTTGCGCTCAAACAGTCGCGTCTCCTCGCTGTAGAAGTAACGGATAAATTTAAAGACGATCATACGCTGTGTCTTCTCGCCGGGCAGGATCAGACCCTTGGCGCCCAGCACAACGGGGCGCACCTTGCACAGCGTCACCTTCTTGTCCTTCTCCTTGATGTAGACATAGTCGGCCAGATCCAATGTCGAATCTCTAAACTTGATCTTATAATAATATCTCGGATACCAATGCAGGTACACCAGTAGTGTTCCAATCGAGAAGAATACCAAAGTATAATATACAACTGTCGATACAATCGTTCTCTTATATCCTCTCATATAATCAATAGTCTGGATTTGATGGATGGATGGATATGATGCGGGGAATGATTCCAGTAAGTATTCATTCATTCAACCAATCAATCAATCAAACAATCCAGATTTGTCAACTTTCGGCCAGGTCCAATCATGTCATCAATCTGATCTAATCTGATACATACGGATGATTCATCTTTGAACTTGACGTTCAATTTATTCTTTGACACCATTATTGTTCGATCGTTGTCAATCAATCAATGTTATAACACTCAATCAATCAACTTGGTATATGGTTCGCAAGTCTTTGTTTCAAACAATATCCTGCTATTCCTGGCTGGATTGGTATTATGGAGGTAATAATATAATATCAAAATAATATAAAGTATATATATATATACAACTAAACAGATAAAGATGAAGTTGAATGAATGAATGAATGAATAAGATACAAGAGCCGGCAGAGATGAAGGAACAAGGATGAAGGCCAGTGTGTGTAGGTGAGATGAGATGAGGTGTTGCTTGTTTGTTTGAATCCAAGAGAGTGTGTGTTGGATGAGCGCAAAGTTCGCACAATTGGAAGTTAAGTGCAGCAAGGGTGTGTTTGGTTGGTAACCTTTGAGGACCCATCCTTTTGATAAGATGAGCACATGAGTGAAATGAATGAATGAACGCCGGTGACCTGGTGTCAGCCCACTCATAGTCTCAGATGCGCAACGCTTTTCAAGGTTTCAAAACCAAACCAACAAAACAACTCGCTTGAAATGTAAGATATTTTGTATCAAATGATAATCTTATAATTTAAAATAGTTTGGGTTTAGGGCTCAGAATGCGACCTGTTTGCAAAGATCTTCTTGAACTACTCTAAAGAATATTCTTGCGATTTGTAGTTGCGGGCCTCATGTTTGTAAGTTTGATTGATTATTGGGCCTTGATTACTTATCAAAGGTGGGGTTGGTCTATATTCGACACTGATCACTCCCAAAGGTAAACGATCACTCGCTCAATACTCAATGCGCACATCGACTTTGCCCATCCATGTATTAATTATTATTATTATCTCTTTTTTTATTATTATTATTATTTGTATGTTTACGGATCAGGCCAGCCGGCTGGCCAGGCCAAGACACGGGCCGCGAATGTCGCGCCGTTTGTTCGTATCGAGTATCATATGACATTGGGACAAACTTGGCATGGAGTTGTAAAGACAAGAGTCGCGACGATGACCATTGGTGGCGTGTGGGCAGCCGACTCCCGATACCTACCTTCAATCAATCCTTAAATATCATACTCCAAATCAAAGACGTCGTCACCTTTGATATTGCTGTTGTTGTTGTTGTAGTTGGCCACTCCAGATGATGTCTGATTGGGATTCGCATGATTCAGACTCTCCTTCACTCTTGATCTTGTCGTCAATTCATTGTTGTTGTCTTCGTCGTCAGAGTTCTTGTTGTTGTCGTTATTGTTCTTCTTCTTGTAGCTGTAGGTGTGCCTCAGTTGACATGACGCACCATTGGGACAGTAGCCCTTTTGGAAGTCTGGACACACCTCGGCATCCCTGGACACGTAGACATGCAGGTAAGGGCAGTTCTCATGTGTGCACACGCCTCTGAGGAACTGGTAGCACACCGGCATCTGTTCCAAATCACTAATCTTATGTTGCAACGTACAACTCTCGTCCTCGCACTTGTCCGACAGGAATCTCGGACAGACTCGCACCTTGTCCTTATCGTGTATATATTTACATTTGTCGCCATTGTTACATTTGCCTAAAGATTTTTGATTGATTAATTGTGATTGAGTGAGTGAGATAGTGAGGGATGGAGGTTAGTCGGTCTGATTGCTGCCAGAGAACATGAATGGGCACTGGTTGGTATTCACCAAATCGATTGAAGAATAGACAGAGTTCTTTCTGCTGCTTCTTCTTTCCAAGTTTCTGAAGTGTGTCCTTGATCCTGTTGATGGATGTCAATGTTAGTGAGTGGCAATGGACAGTCCCAAGGGTTTTACATACCCTAGCTTCTTTGTAGTCCTTGGTAACAATGCCCTCTTGATTGGCGTTGCTCTTGTTTGTCTTGCCAGTGGTGCCAGCCTTGGAGTCGGTCTCGTTGATGTTGTCGATGTGGTAGATGTAGTTGATGTTGTTGGTGTTGTTGAGGTGGTCGGTTGTCGGATGAGCTTGTTGTTGACAGTGATGTACTTGGCGTCGAGTGCTTTGCGTATAAGACTGTTGCCTTGTTTGATAAAGATTGCGTCGATGACTGTTCCATTCTTGCTCTTTAGGAGCTCGGCCGCATTGGCAAGCTTGACAGCCTTGGGTACATATTGTTGTTGTGGCGAGGTCGACACTCTTGATGATGACGATGATATTGCCGTTGGGAATCGTCTCGCTGGTGAGGTGAAAGGCCGCAGGAATGGAGCGGTGGTCCTTGCTCCCCATCTGGCACCATTCCAATTCAAAGCTGCGGGTGGTTGGTAGAAGCCTGTGCGGCGCCAAGCAGGCATTGCGAATGTATTACTGCTGTTCCAAACTGGTCGTCTTGGTTGAAATGATGATTGACCAAATGTCGTCGTACGTTTGAACATTGATGTCTTTGGCGCAATAGTTGTATGTTTGACAACTGGTGTGACTCCATTGTTTACAAGAGGTGTAGTTTGCTTCAGTACCAATGGTGTCTGCTTTGGTTCTGTTGTTGTAGATGTTGTTGATGTTGTTGAAGTCGTAGATGTTATCGATGTTGAAGTTGTTGAAGATGTTGATCTGACATAACTTGTGTTGGTAAACTTCTTCTTTACTGCTGCCGCCGCTGCAGGCTTTGTTGTTGGTGCATTGTAACGTATATGTTTATGATGATGAGGATGTTTGTTGATTACACCAGCAGTAGTCGATGTTGATGTAGGTCTTGTTTGTTGTACAATTGATACAATAGGTTGTCTTTGTATTGGGGGCTGAGGTTGTTGTTGTTGTTGTTGCGATGGTTGTTGTGGTTGCTTCTGTAGTTGTTTATGATTATTTATCAATGATGATAAAGATGATATCTTTTGAAGTAATAGAACCTTCTCTTTATCATCCATTCTAACTATTTATCTGTAGATAATACAATGTACACTAAATGAATGAATGAAAGAATGAATGAAGTTGTGTTGAACTTGATCAAAAAAACAAAGAATACCCCAAGAACCCACGAAACCCACGAATCCGAACAAATAAAGAGATAATAACGAAGGATTGCGAAAGATAGTCTGTGTTTAGTTATAATTAATTAATGTAATGTTCGCTAAACCATGATCCAAGTGACGTCTGATGCGGTCAGGACTCCCTCTGACTTAAAGGAACTCGCTGATGTTGTTTGGCATCTCTGGGATGGTGGTGTTGTAGTGTCGGCACAACTCGCTGATCTTGGGCTGCTCGTCGTCGAGGATGAAGTTGATGGCAACTCCCTTACGACCGAAACGTCCGGAACGACCGATCCTGTGAATGTAATTTTCGAGGTTGGATGGCAGGTCATAGTTGATGACCAATGAAACTTGCTGGACGTCGATACCACGAGCAAGGAGATCGGTGGTGATCAGGACACGGCAGATACCTGAACGGAAGGAGGACAGAATGCCATCACGGTCCTTCTGGTCTCCGTGAGTGGAGGCGACGGTGAAGCCGTCCTCAGTCATTCTGGAGGTGAGCCAGTCGACCTTTCTGCGGGTGTTACAGAAGATGACGGCCTGGGTGATGGACAAAGACTCGTAGAGATCGGTCAAGACGTCGTACTTGCCCTTCTCCTGACCGCCAACGTTGACGTAGAATTGACGGATACCCTCGAGGGTGAGCTCGTCCTTCTTGACAAGGATCTTGACTGGATCCTTCATGAACTTGGTGGTGATCTGCAGGGTCTCCTCTGTCATGGTGGCAGAGAACAGACCGACTTGGATTGAGGGTGGCAAGAGACGGAAGATCTCGTAGATCTGGTCCTTGAAACCACGGGACAACATCTCGTCGGCCTCATCAAGAACGAACATCTTGATGGTGTCTGGCTTGATCAGACCACGCTGCAAGACGTCGTAGACACGACCTGGGGTTCCGACAACAATGTGGACTCCATTCTGGAGGTTGACAATGTCGTCCTGGAGCTTGGTACCACCAATGCAGCAGTAGCACTTGATATTGAGGTAGTCACCGAGAGCAATGACGACCTATAAATAAGTGAATGATTGAATGAATATCCTTTGTGTTAATCAACCTGTAATGTATCCTACTCCTCTCTTCTTAACTCCTCCTCCTCCTGTTGTTGATTGATCGCATACCTTTTGGATCTGTTGAGCGAGCTCTCTGGTTGGGGCGATGATGAGGGCCTGGCATCTCTGGAGGCTGATCTTGATCTGGGAGAGGATACCAACGGTGAAGGTGGCAGTCTTTCCAGTACCAGACTGGGCCTGGGCGATGATGTCGAGACCAGAGGCCAATGGCATGATGGCTCTCTGTTGGATAGCAGAGGGCTTCTCAAAACCGTAGGAGTAGATTCCTCTAAGGAGGTCCTTTGGCAAGTTCATTCCATCGAATGAATCTATGACGGTGTCATAGGTTGAGACGAACTCATTCTTCATGAGTTGGTCATCTTTGTAATCACTATATTATTATTTATCATTATTTGTTGATTGATTGTTTGATATTGATTGTTTGATTGATTGAATGATTGTGATTAATAATGTTAGTTATATATGTTTGATTGTTTGTAGAGATAAAGATAAAGATAATATAACTTACGCTTGAGCTTGAGCAGACATGTTTGATTAGCTGTTTGTTGTTATTGTTTGTAATGAAAGAGAGAGAAAGAGTGGAGGAACTGGGTATTAGTGCCTGTTGTTGCTCACCGACGAGAGAGTGAGAAGGGAGAGAGATAGAGCGCTCAACAGCACATCCTCAAACACACTCACTCGAGTGGTGTATATTTTTGTTTTTAATTAATTTAATTTGAAATTAAATTGAAATTAACGAACGAAAGAGGAACTCAACATCACAACACTCAACCACAATCGAACACACACGAACACATACACACACACATTGATTGGAGGTTGTTATTACTTTGAGAGTGAGTAACGTGGAGAGACACAAGAGTGTTGTTTGTTTGTTGTGTGTGTTAGTGAGAAAACAAAAAGAATAAAATTAAAATCGTATTACTTCCCCAATCGTTGTGTGTGTGTGGATGGGGAGGGAGTGAAGGACCAACGTGGCTTCCAACTCAAAGTCAACACTCAACGATGATTGATGGAGATAGACTTCAAGAAGGAGATGACACATGTGACCGTTACGGACTGATTTGGTGACCATCGATGAAGATTGAATTCGAAGTTGAGTTGAAATCAAGAATGAAACAAAACGAACGAGACGAGACAATAGTTGAGAACACATTAAGATCGTTTGTTGTGTAATGAGGCATTGTTGCATTGAATGTTTGATTGATTGATTGACAATCAACAATTGTCAATTGACAAGAGACATCGAATAGGTCATTGTATTGTGCTGTTGTTGATGAGAAATGAAAGGTGCATGTGATTGTTATAAATAAATAAAGTTAACTTTGTGTGTTGATACATACGTGGGCGGGTCGTCAAGTATGGCAAAAGTGAAGGCTCGCTTTGAAGACTCTTGTGCACACCGGTCATCTTCAGTCGTTCGTGAATGAGTCTTACAAGACCCAAACATCCAAAAAAAAACAAATTAATAAAAGTAATTAAAAAAACAAACAAAAAAAGATCACGAGTCCACTGAGTGTGTGGTGTCGTTGTTCGTTCAATGATCGACTTTCATGATCATGTTTGAAATAAATGCCCTGTGTACACATGTTGCTTGTGCCAACCATTGGTCCATCATCAATGTATTATGTATTGATTTGTTGGGATTGATTGATCGATTATGAGCTGAGTCCACCTCCAACACCAATGCCTCCAAATAATGTGGAGAAGAGTTGATCGATGTTCCAGGGTGGCATGGGTGCGGGTACGGGTGGCATGAAGTTCTCCAGTTTCTGGAAGGTCTCATATTTGAGCATGCGATCCTTGGATGACTTGGTGTTGACAGCCTTCTTCTTGTTCTTCTTCTTGAGTGCCTGCATCTCGCGCCATTGGTCCGAGCCGACCTGGACCTGTCCAGCCTCGGCACTCGTCTTCTCAATCTCCTTTAACAATATCTGGTAAAAGTCCATATCATCAAACACTTCGTCGTCATAATCATCGCGCTTTCCATCAGTCTGTACTTGTTGTTGTTGTTGTTGCTGTTGTTGGCCAATGATGGTGTAGGTTGATCGCCTCAGTCGGGTCCTTCTCTGGAGTCGCTCAAAGTCGTTGAGTGTGTTGTTGACCTGTGTCATCACAGATTGATTGATGGCCTTGAGACTCTTGCCTTGTTTGGCACCGCCAACACCAGCCACATTAGCCGATACATTAACTCTGCTGTTCCACTTCTCCAATGTCTGGCTCGTGTATTCAAACAGTCTAGCATTCTGCTCCTCCATTGCTGACCATATATCACTCAATGACTCTGTGTCCCTCAGTCTCTTCCTCGTTGTCTTCTTCTCTGCACATTGTTCAATCTCACTATTCCTTGAGATCAGTTCCTATTTTGACCATTCATTCGAGTTGGTTAGTTTGTGTTTACAGGCCCCGCCAGAGACAACCCCCGCCAGAGGTGGCGGGCCAAGCTTGATCAATTGTAACATACCGATTGCATATCAAACAGATCAGAGAGCAGTGACTTGGCCTCGTTGGCAGCTGATGTGAATGCCTCGCCTATTTTGGTCTCGGCCTCCACCATCATTTTGTGATCGGATGGCTTTGGCAGTCTGTTGGCAATGTTTACTGCCTTTTGTAAATGTATTCTTGTCGTCAGGAACTCATCAAACAGTTCCGATTGATTCTTTGTATTCTTTGCCTTCTCCAATTCCTCCAACGCAGATGTAGCCATATTCTTGGTTGTTATAGATGGTCTTCGGTAATATTTGTGTTAGGGCAAGGGCAAGGGTTGGGGTTAGGGTAAGGGTTGGGATAAGGGTCGAATGATACATACTGTTGATTGGCTTCATCTTCATCCTCATCTTCTTGTTCTTCAAGTTGTCTTAGCAACTCATCAGCCTTGTCTATATTATTTGATACTATGCGTTCTTCGAATTCAAACTTGTCTTCGATGTCTTGGTCATCATCATCATCAACTTGTTCATCAACTTGATCATCATCATCAATATCATCACGTCTTGATGACTTCTTTCCAGCGTACTTTCCAGTTGTGAACACTGTTGGCAAGTCACCTCTCAATCTAACACTTTGATCGCTATGGGTCAGTGTAAAGCGTCAGTATCATGGTCCATTCAATCAATCAGATGAATGAATGATACATACTTATCATCTTCAATATCACCAAAGTCATTGTTTAGGTCATTGCCCATATGCATGTGATTGGAATCACCAAAGAAGTCTGATGTCTCTGGATCGATTGACTTTGGTGCATTCGAAGTCACCAACATCGAGATCTCATCAGCAAGTGATTGTTGCTTCTTTTGTATATTTAATGATAATCCATCATCTTTGTTATTATTATTCTTTTTGACAACAACTGTCTTCTTATTCTTTGTATTCTTTGTATTCATATCTATCTATCTTTATCTATATGTTGTTAATCAATCAATCAATTAAACAATGTTTCGTTCGTTTTTTGTTGTGTCCCAAGTGTTTCGAATTTGTTTTGAAATTGAGGATTTGTTTCATTTCAAGCAAAAACAACAAAAAGGTGGGAATCACATAAACATTCATTTCATTCAATCAATCTCTCAAAGTGGGGTAGATAGAGTTAATAGTTTGAACAACAGAGAGATAGAGATAGATACAGAGAGAGTTAGATATGGATATGGATGAGGACGATGAGCAAGTGTGTAGAGTGTGTCGCTCTGGTCCATCACCAGACAATATACTATCATATCCATGCAGATGCAGTGGCTCCATCAAGTTCATTCACGAGAGTTGTCTAGTAGAGTGGATCAAACATTCAAACAGTTCCTCATGCGAGCTCTGTGGACATCCCTTCAGATTCACTCCAAGTATGTGTTGTGTCATCATCAATCAAACAAGTTGATCATCACTCAACTCAACTCACTCAATCAATCAATCAAACAATTCATTATAGTATACTCTGCGAATGCACCAGATGTGTTACCTGTTAGAGAGTTCATGGTGGAGGCAGTGGCAAGGTTCAAGATATATGCATATCTGTTCTGGCGCATTGTATTTGCAACAGTTTGTTATATAGTGACAATACCAATCGTCTGTGGCGTGACATTCATCAATCTGTTTGGTAGCAAGACTTTGGCGATGATGTGGGGAGAGCTCAGCATCAGGAGAATGATGATCTACTACTCGGTCGGCTTCATCATCAATGTGTTCACGATCATCACCATCGTCGTAACCTACCTGCTCATCGAATACCTCAATCGCGCGCACAGCGAGATCGACTCGCAGCAACAAGAGCAGGAGGATGAGGATGATTTGGATGAAATAATAAGGGAATATGACGAGGAGATTGACGAGGAGGACGACGAGGTGGAGGCCCTCCCCCACGGCCAGCAACATGTCCCCGGCCAGGCCGCAGCCAACCCTGCTGCACAGCAGTACTTTGACGAACCGCAGGCACCAATTAACGCACAGGACATACAACAGCAACAGGAGCAGCAGCAGTTGGGACCAATCGCCAACGTACTTTATGGTCCGCATCTCGACATCATTGAGAACACAATCAAGTTGAACGTCTTCAACTACATGTTCCTCGTGGCCTTTTGTTACCTGCCCATTACCGTTGGCAAGTACATCCTTGGGCTACTCCAGCAAGTGATCACAGTCGAGTACTTGTCCCAGAATGATTGGGCCAAGTACCTTGTCGAGCTCATCATTGGATACACACTCTTGGCATCATTGATATTGATGATGATCGTAAGTCCGACTGCGCTCCTGCGTGCTCTGGCGCACTCACTCACTCATTCATTCAATCAATCAATCAATAATAGGGATTCTTCATGAATACGAAACAGTTCATGAATGTAACGAGGACCATTCAATCATTTGTCAAGGTTAGCATCATATTCTTCTTGTTCGACTTGGTCATCCATCCGTTGTTCTTTGGCACATTGATAGACTTTGCATCAATCGATCTGTTTGGTGGCACGATCGAGTCGAGAGTGGAGATGCTCCTCAAGAACAAGCTGCCATTCGTGATGACACGATGGGGTGTCGGCCTATTCCTCCTGTTCAACATGTCCACCGTCGTTGAGATCCTCAATCAAACATTCAGGCCCAACGTCATTGCATTCATACATGAATTCGAAGATGATATGACCTCTGCAATCAAGAAGTTGATCATGGTAAGATGATGGATGTACACTGGCTGTTGACGCGGTCACTCACTCACTCACTCACTCATTCACTCTCCCACTCGCTCGCGCAGACACCATTCACAAAGACAATGGTATCGATGGCACTATCAGTTATGTTCCTTTGCTTCCTTATATTGATGTTGGTCTTTATTCCAATCAAGGTTCTCTCACTGGTATGTGTATATTGAGGTCTAGACTTGGCGCCACAGGACATCGTCGGCTAACTCCTCCTCACTCTTAGATACCAAACTTATTACCCGAGCCTTCTGGAGTCGATCCTGAAGATCCTTGGAGGCGATTTGGTTCTGACATCATATGTAGGTGATATCTTTGATTGATTGGGATGATTGATTGACTAACCTTCCTCTTCCTGCCACCGCGACATGATCACAACAGTGTTTACATCAACTATTTACATTCCAAGGATGCATCTCAACATCACATTGGGTACCTTTGTCAAGTACACTAGTCGTCTATTCGCAACAATGTTTGGACTGGACGAGTACTTGCTATTGGACAACACTGACAAGGATACAAATGCCCAACAACAACAGCAGCAGCAACAACAACAGAACCATCAACATCATCAACCACAACACCAACAACAACCTGGGGATCCACAAGTAGAGGAGCGACAGATTCCCAAGCCAAACCTATTTATTCTTCGTATACTGGCCTTCATGCTCAGCTGGTGTCTTGGCTCGATCATTGCCGTCTGCCTACTGATTGGCAGTCCATTGGCAGTTGGCAGATTCCTTCTTGGAATGACATCGATCGGCATCCACAACGACTTCTACACATTCGTGTTGGGTGTGTTTGTTTGTTGGACTCTGGCCAAGGTCACCGGTGCCGTGCTCGCAAGCAGGAGCATTGATCTTGCACGTTGGCTACCAGTGATCACCAAGGTCACTGCACTTGGACTGATGATATGCGTGCTACTACCAATCCTTGTTGGACTTCTCTTGGACTTTGCACTGATCATGCCACTGATCTCAACTCCATATCAGACATATCACTTCTTCTTCAATGATCTGCTCTCGGTATGTACCTCCAGATTGATCACACATGTTCTGGAATCATTCCAATCACTAACTCACATACCCTACCCTGCAGAGCTGGATATTGGGATCACTGATACTTAGGTTTTGGTACAAGATGGTGGCGACGTTCCCAGCTCAGAATGGAGATCTGAGACATAATCTTCCAGCGGATGTGCCTGATGATCATGATGGCGCCCAGCAAGCGGGCGACACATGGGCACACCGCTTCGAGCGCATCATGACCAATGGCTTTGCCAACATCGACTTCACATTTACATTCACCAAGGTGTTTGTGCCAATCGCTCACTACCTGCTGACGATGCTCACCGTGCCCTACTTTGTATCGTGCGGGCTCATCCCTTGGCTGGGCGGCAGTGCCACACTCAAGCATCTCTGCTTCCACTATGGATTCACACTGTTCACATTGGTGCTTGCTGCAGAGAAGCTGTCGAGCAAGTCCCGATCACTATTCAACCGTCTCCACGACTCAATACGCGATGATCGATATCTAGTCAGACAACGTTTACATAACTTTGATCCTGTAAGATGATTGAGAGCGAGTGAGTGAGATATTTTAGATAGATAAAAGACAATACAAGAGAGGACAAGATAAATGTATGATATTTATAATAAGCAGGCGAGGAGGATGTCAGAAGATATCTCCGTAGACATTCTTCATCGGCTGAATGAGTGATGGTTGCTTCGTGAACTGAGCTGCAATGTCTAGCTTCGAATGAATGAACCTTTTGCTTCCTCTATCGGCCAATGAACGAAGTATCAATGGTTGCCATTCACCACCATCAGATGTCGATGACAGCTCCTAAGTATATATCATCAATGTTAGTCATAGAAGACAAGACAAGAATGATCATGTTACTTACAATTGACTTGTCATACTCTTGACGTGCTTGATCAATATCTTTGGTTGACTTGGAGTACTCGTGTACTAGACCAAGCCAGAGATGTACATATGGTAGGTTGGGATAGTGCTTGGCAACGCGTAGGAGTGGAAGCATGATCTTGTCACCTTCCATTCCAATGGTCTTGTGTGCTCTTAGAACATCCTCGATTGAATATTCATTAGGATGTAGTGTCATGAACATTGAGAAACATAGTTGATTGTTATCCTTGCAGAATGAATGCATTCCTGGTTTCATACGATAGTTGAACAGTTCATCTTTGACAACATGGATGTCTAGACCTTGTGGCAGGGAGCGATCCAGACGCAGCCAGTAGTCCCAATCCTCCCAACCAAACCATAGACTGTTGTCATATCCACCAATCGATGACCATAGATCCTTCTTGTAGAGTGCTGAACAATGTAATAGGTTCTTCTTTGTGATTACTTTGCGATCCCATGCAGGAATAGGCCATGACATCAGAGTCTGTTTAAGTCCTTCGACCTTGGTATCTTCTACAAAGCCATTCAAATCAGATATAATGATGGTATTGTTCTTCTTTCTATCCAGTTGTGATATTATATCGTATGATCTTGAAAGGAATCCACTTGATATAGTATCATCAGCATCCAAAGGTAGTATCCACTCGCCCTGGGATTGAGATATTCCACTGTTCCTAGCCGAGGTCAGTCCACCATTGGACTGGAACATTACAGTCAAGTTCATAACTTGTGAATACCTATTATAAAGTTGGTATAACTTTGTCCTGGCCATCCATTCTGTTGATCCATCATCAACAATGATCACTTCAAAATAAAATTGCTCATCTTGTCTTTTTCCAGTTTGTTGTTGTGATTGAATACTATCCAGCGTCTTTGGTAGGTATTGTAATTGATTATATAGAGGTATAACTATACTAATAAGGGGTTTCTCTCTATAATCATCATAATTATTAATTGATAGTTGATTTATCTCTCCTGACATTATTTGATATTCTATACTATCTGTATTTGATTGTTGATGAAGTTGTTGTCTTTTGTGATTGTAGTTGGATCGTGCAAAACTGGGTAATATTGTAAATATTGATACTAATGTAAGACTACATGCTAAGAAAGCTAAGAATAATATAAATATAACAATTATCCTTCTCTTGCCAATACTAATATTATTATAAAACATCATATTATTGATATTTTGTTTGTTTGAAAGAAATAGTAATATTACAATGTCAATTTACATTATATGCTAAGACTGATGTCATTGGTCATTGTAGTATGGCCGTGTTATTATATGTAAACATATCCAGAATCAATATTACCTTATTTATCAACCATAGTCAATAACTATTCTCACTTCACACACACACCACACACACTCACCCATCATCAACTCTCACTGAAATGATGATCACAGGTGCAGTGCACACTCGGTTTCATTCATGGTATATACAAAGGATGATCTTTACTATTATAAGATATGAATAATAATTAACAAGATTGAATGGATTATAGATGGACGGTCGTTTAGACTGAGGGTTCTTCTAGAACTTGAATTTAGAGAATATGGAGATCGACGTGGATTCCAATCAGACCGAGAATGTTGGCCAGGATGTTAAGGTCGATCAATCCCGAAGTGTTGTTTGCACCCTGGATACCCATAGAGGCGTTGGGAGAGGTAGCTCCCATCTTGGTGGCAGAGACACTGCTTGGTTGCTGGATGTTGCCCATCTTGGAAATTGAAGCTGTTTTGAATGGATTAGTAAACTATGTTTGTTTGATTGATTTCCAGAGTTGTAGAATATAACTTACAGATAAGAGTCATTTTTGGAATTGGAAGTAGGTATTAGGTATTAAGATACTTAGTTGATTATTAGATTGTTGTTTGTTTGTTTGATGATTTGAATAAGTCAAATAGGATAACTATTTATACACTTTGGAAATGATCCAATTCCATGTTAATCAAACTTACTAATATGGTAATAAATGATGATCGTGATTCCATCTTGATACTAATCACGATCATTCATAAGATGGGATGTGTGACACAATCTCCAAAGCAAGTTGATTGACTACACAAGGCATGGGTAAGGCCATCAAGGTCACTCCATGCCATCAAATCACATCATATCTTTCAAATATTAATGAATGAATTGACATATTAATATAATTAAGTTGGTTTGTTGGTTAGTTCACCGTAGCGCGCGCCAGACTGTTTGAGGAGATTGAGTAGTGTCTGTTCCCCGATTGGGTCATCATTACCTAAGATGTTCAAGAACGGTGTGGGTTGTATCACTAACTGATCATTAAATCTCAATTGATCAGTGTGTCAGTATGTGTGCTTATACTTGGAGTGAGTGTTTGATTGATGGTGTGAGTGTGTGTGATTGATTAGCACTGAGATGTCATCTGATCAAAGGGTCACGATATTGATTGATTTGATCACCACCAACTCAGGTCACGCGTGACCTTCTCGCGGTCAACGACATGACCCGGGTAAAGGTGTATACATGTAATGGGATGCCAGCCAGCCAGCGAGCTACACCACACACACGCCTGTTTAAACGCGTTTAATGATGATTGTTGAGATGCTTGGCATGGRAAGGCAATGTGATCCTCGATGAAGGTCTGTATGAACCAGTAGTTGTGTGGATATCCCTCGCGCATGTGATGCGAGAGAGTGATATGTTGGGTGTTGGCGGCACACGCCTCTTTGAGCAGCTCTGGGAAGAGCTTGGGGAGGAAGTCATCACTGGTACCCTGATCCACCAATATATCCAGGTGAGGACCATTATAAGTACGCGCCAGCAAGTGAGCACAATACTCTTGATGCTTGGACACATCCTTGCCCAAGTACTCAGTCACAGCTGGGAAGATAGGTGCATCACATATTGGTGCCAATGCTGACACTGACCTGTACTGTCCAGGTTTTTTGAATGCAGAGATCAAAGCACCATGACCTCCCATGCTAGTTTGATTGATCGAGTGATTGAGTGAGTAAGTCGATTCGATCGATCGATCATCAATCATACATACCTGTGACCAAAGATTGATTGTCTATCCTTGTCAACATTGAAGTTTGAACTAACTAGGTTGAATAGCTCACTGGTGATGTATGAGAACATTTGGTAGTTCTTTGACCATGGCTCTTGAGTGGCGTCAATGTAGAATCCAGCACCAAGTCCAATGAATGAATCACTAGTCGATGTTGGAACATCAGCTCCACCTATCATTATACTCGAATGTCAGTTGCTACTAATACTAAGTTGTCCAACAGCAGTATACGTACGTGGACTAGTATCTGGACACACCAACATGATGTTCTCTCTGTTTGCACCTTGAATAGCGCATGCCTTTGTAATGAAGTTCTCATCTGTGCAAGTGAGTCCACTCAAGAAGTACAGTACCTGTATGTCATCGTCGTCGTCTTCATCTTTAGTAGTCATTCAATCATTCATTAATTCATTCATTCAAGTACATACTGGCACAGGTCTGTCTGAGATGCAACCCGGGACAAAGACATGGAACTTCATCTCGCAGTTGTTGACAGCTGATTGATGACTATATCTTCGCACCTCTCCATTATGACATTTGGATGATGATATTAATGTCAATGACATGTTTGTTATATATAACTTGTACTTGACTTAAGATTGATTGAATGAATGAACTTGAATGAACTTGCGAAGAGATTCTGGTTTGAGTTCTAAAAATGGAAATAGACCCATAAATTAAAAGATGATGTTTTAAACTGGTCAATGATCATTGTGACCCAATTTGGGTTGAATCAATCTCCGATTATGATAAGATGTGCTTATTCAAATGAATTGTCATTCTAGAATAAACATTGTAAATAACACATATATAAGTATACAAATAAACATACAGATAAACATAACATACAGATAAACAAACAAACAGACTTGATAATGGATAATAATAGAACAAAGGTTAATGTGGCTGTGGTTGGAGCAACTGGTACAGTGGGCCAGAGATTCATACAACAGTTGGAGAACCATCCTTACTTTAAGGTACATGCATTGGGCGCATCGGCAAACTCTGCAGGCAAGCTTTACGGTGAGGTTGTGCATTGGCTGCTGCCAACACCAATACCAGCGGCAGTGGCCAGCATGCGCGTGCTCGACTGTGCCAACATCACACAACAGGGCTTTGCCGAGTGCAAGATAGTGTTCTCGGCGCTGGACTCGTCGGTGGCCACCGAGATCGAGAGCAAGTTCCGCGAGGCTGGCAAGGCCGTGCTGAGCAACTCCAAGAACCACAGATACGACAGTGACGTGCCCATCTTGGTGTGCAGTGTCAATGCGCCACATGCAGAGGTCATCACACATCAGCCCAGCTACAAGGTCAATGGAGGATTCATCATCACCAATCCCAACTGCTCGACCACAGGCATCGTTGTTGCGCTTCAACCCATCGCCCAGGCCTTTGGTCTACACGAGGTCGTAGCCTTCACCATGCAATCTGTGTCTGGCGCAGGATATCCAGGTGTCCCATCATTAGATATATGTAAGTAGTAGATTGATTGATTGATTGATTGAGTGGGATGGTTCCAAAGTTGGTACTAACATGTACGATTGATCAATATAGTGGGCAACGTTGTACCATACATTGGAGAAGAAGAGGAGAAGATAGAGATAGAGACCAAGAAGATATTGGGAACTCTGAATGTCAATGATTCTTCCAAGTACTTCCACAACAATCCACTCATGATCAGTGCACATACCAACCGTGTTCCAGTTTCTGAAGGTCACACCATCTGTCTATCAATCAAGTTGAAGCAAGCTGCTACTGTCCAACAAGTCAAAGGTAAGTATCTTGTTCACCAGGATATTAACATTCATCCGAACATTCAATCAATCAATCAATCAATCAATCATAACTGACTGACTAACTGATGACCTCCCTACACCCACACACCATAGACGCTTTGAGGAACTACCGTCCAAAGGAGTTGGAGACACTACAATTGCCATCAGTCAAGGGCAACCCTATTGTTGTGCTGGAGGAGAACAATAGACCACAGCCTAAATTGGATGTCGAGCGAGGCAATGGTTACACAGTGACTGTTGGACGTGTGCGTAGTGGCTGTGGCGAGGCCAGTGAATGCTCTTTCGACCTTCGTTTGACACTGCTAGTTCACAACACTGTCCTGGGAGCAGCGGGCTCCTCCATCCAGAATGCTGAGTACTGTCATGCCAAAGGATATATCAACTGAAGAAGTGTAGTGTATAATTAATACAATACTTGCATCCCACCCAGGGATATCATTCATTCTTTGATTCATTCATTCGTTAGTCAAGGCACGAGGCAGGTGATGCCCATAACATTGGGATATTATTTTTGGGAATATTAGATGACCAGATTCGTACATGGACTGATTGTTGTTGGGTGGTCAAAGTACTGCTTGACCCTACCCAATCAGGAGTGATTGATATTTTGAGCAAGATATTTGTTTTTCTGATCGTTTCAAACTTACAACCTTTAAAAATGATATCTTCTAATCTTCCATTATAAATACACTCCATAGGAGATACTTTATTGATCAATATCCACAACTTACTCCTATCTACAAATATTAATATAATCTCAATCATGTATGTTCACATTCCATCAATCACTGGAACTATTCCATTAACTCAAACTCTCGCTGACTCAATCACTATTCCCGAATTTAGGATGAAACAATACTTGCTATTTACACTTTGCATGGTCTCCATGCTTCAAATGACCAACGCTTATTATGGTGTTGATATATCCAGTCTTGGAAGTGAGGGCGTCTTCTCTTGCCTGAAGGATAATGGTTACACTTTTGCTGTGGTCAGATGCTGGGAGTCGGTTGGACAGCCAGACTCAAATTGCCCACACTCACTTGACAATGCCTGGGCTGCCGGCTTGTCCCACGTCGACGCCTACATCTTCCCCTGTTACTCATGCGGCAACCCCGCCGGTCAGGTCGAGAGCATGGTCAAGTACATCCAATCAAACGGTGCCAAGTTTGGCATGATCTGGTTCGACATTGAGGGACCTGGAGTGTACTGGTCCGGCAATCAGGCTGACAACAGGAACTTCTTCAGTGGAATGGTTGAGGGAGCCAAGGCTGCAGGCGTCAACGTCGGAGTCTACACTTCCGCTTCGCAATGGGAGCCAATCATGGGTAACTGGAATGGTGGTGCCTCCTTCCCCCTGTGGTACGCTCACTACGATGGCAATCCCTCATTCTCTGACTTCTCTGCCTTTGGTGGATGGTCCAAGCCCGCCATCAAGCAGTACAACGGAGATGTCCAAGTATGCAATCTTGATGTTGACCAAGATTATTATCCATAAGTCATTCAATCAATCATATAAATAATGTTGTTGTACACAAATACTCACTTATGTGATCAATCACTGGTCAAGACCCGTCGCTTGAGCTAGGGACAGACAGTCCGTCCCTGATACGCACCCACACTCTGACGGGACATGTGATTCGGCCCAAGGTCATGGGGAGGCAGCCAGCCAAAGTCTGTCTAGACATTTCATTGAACTTGTGTTGTTGTTTCGAATCTTGCAAGTCTTCCTTCCTTGGTTGGTTTGTGCACGAACCACCAACCTAACTTCATCCACTTTAGACCGATCATGAGGCTTAACGAGTCGGTGATACGGTCGCAGCAAGTTAATTCAAAATGGCATTGTCATTGTTCTCGTCTTTCCAAGTTGATGATGTAATCTAACATAGATTGTTGGTGGATCAAGTTCTAACCCCCAGAGTAGCTACTTTTTTTCATAACTTTGTTGTTATTGCTGCGGCTGTGCTACTGAGTATCACTTTAACTGCTAAGCTTTCGATAAAGAGGTGGTTGTTGTTGGTGATCGATTAATCACCAAGCCTAATAGGAATCGTATGATGTATGGTTTTGTATGTATGTACGAACAAATGATAGCGTAAGCAACCTGGTTGGTTAAAGGGTGAGGTATGTAATCAATCAAAGTTAAATATAAACATCATTTCATTTCAATTCCGTCCATCGATCATCAATCACAGATCAACAACAACAAATTAACTTACACCCAGGGGAATACAATACTTATTTATTTATACAATATATAACTCTTACCAAATTATCCTCGATCAATCTCAACAAACAAACAAACAATCGTTGTTCCCCCATCATCTCGAATCAGTTCGACCATCCCATCCCATCCCCCATTGGGTCTCGCTCAGTGATAAGTGATACTAGTACGAACTTGTCTAGACTAGACGACGAAGGAAACGAAGACAGGTCTTTGCAAAAGGTGTGCAAGTTTAACTAGTTCTGTTGTTTGTCGAAGGAAATGACCTTGAGACGTGGACATTGGATCGACTGCTACCAATTTTCACACGAGGTTTTTTTCAAGAGGACAGTCCTCTCCAACGGCAGAAGAAGGCTCTTGAATTAGCTCCCAATCAACAACACACAATCAAAAGACACGCATTCACCCCCCATCAACAACAATACTTCCCCTGTCCACATCCATCTATCCATCCATCAATCCACACTACTCATCTTTAGAAACCAACACGAGTCATCATTCAGACCATCACCAAAACAACGAATCATTCATTCATTCATTCATTCATTCATTCAATCATTCAATCACAAACACACACGCACATACACAATCAATCAATCAAACACAACCATTATCAGGCGATACAGATACACACTCCTTTTTTCCCCATTCATTCATTTCATAGTCAAGTCAGATTCATTGTATTAACTATTTAAGGAGATACAGATCAACTCAACAACATTCCCTTTTTAAGACTGTACAGATTATGATCACCCTGTGGCAACTCTAGCAACATACATCCTACTACTATTCAATCTTCTCGCACAAATAAGGAAATACACAGATCTTACTTAGAAAGCAGACCATAACATTGAATCAACCACAGAGACACACATATATATAAATACAACAGACATGTTGTTCAAAGTGTTGATGCAGCTGTGTGCCGCATCGATAATGTGGGTGCTGCTGTTGTCGACCACGACTCAGATCGTGCATGGACTACCAGTACCCAACGCAGACTACCCTATATATTCAGAGCGAAGATCTGTATTCTTTACGGATCAAATGACAGTGTTCCCACAGGACAAGAACATCACGCTGACAGTGCTACACAACATACTGCTGCCGCCACAATGGCTGCTGCTAAAGGATGGCTTCGACGTCTTCCAGCACGATCGCATCAAGACCGTGCGCAACACGACGACATTCACCTGCGTCACCTCCTACGACACGGGCACCTACTCATTCATCGAGATCGACGCCCTCAACACTGGCTACAACATTCAGAGCTGGACGTTCAATCTCAGTGTCATTGGCGCCGACTCGGAGACGCTGCATGTCGAGCGCGAGCCAGAGTACCTGGCCATGTCGGGCGCATCGCTGGCGCCGCAGCCCATCATTCGCTGGGACATGCTGCAGGACGGCGTGAGCCGGGGGCGCATCGAGCCCTTCATTGCCAAGGCGCCGCCCAACTCGTCGCATCACTACATCACCTATGAGCAGACGACCATCGACCTGAACGAGAAGCTCACCACCTTCTCAGGCCTGATGATCGTCGGCGAGCCGGGCGACTACACCATCGGCTTCGTCGACGCCGACACGTGCGAGATAGTGCTTCTCCCGCGTCCCGTCGCGATCTACGCATCGTGGTACTCTCTGCTCTCGACGCTGATCATCTCGACCGTCATATCAATTGGCATCCTGCTGCTGGGTATCGTCATCCGTCTGATACTCAATCATCGACGACACAACAAAGACGCCAGCAGCTACGTCACCTTCCTCAAGTCGTTCAAGATGTCCATTCTCATCAAGAACATCGATGTTTTGCTACATCGACGTGGCAGCGACTCCCTACACCTCTACTTCAAGACACTGCGGCTCTTCATCGTACTCTCAGCCATCCTAACTGTACTTGGACTGGCCCTACTCATCCCAATCACACTCAGAGGAGACAATCACCTTGGCGACACATATTTATTTACTCAAGCCAATTGGTAAGTCATCCGTCATTCATTGATTGATTGATCCTGGACCAATCCTAACCCTTCCATCAATCAATCAAACAGGCAATTCAGTGCACCAAGTCTATTCGTCTATCAAGTGGCGGTTGTGGTGATATTCATATCATTGATCATACTCTATACAAGGTTTAATGATGAGCGTGTATTCAATCTATACGACCGCAATCACTTGGTCACATCACGTACTGTTCTCCTGACAGGTCTACCAAAGTCCATCATCGACGGTACATTGTTAAGCGAGTTCCTACAGACATCATACTCTAGTAAGTGTCCCATCATCATTCATCATTCATCCAGATGATCATTCGCCAAACTTACCATCCAATCAATCAATCAATCAATCAATCAATCAATCATCAGAGGGTATCTATTCTTTATCGATTATATTGGAGAAACACTTCCACAGACCAGAGATAACAAGTGATTTGGATGGGTTTAATGATGGATTCTTAAAGGAGATGAGCGCTGAGAGGAGTAATCAATCGGCGATCAAATCCACTGGACAGGCATTCGTCACATTCAGTTGCGTGTCGGACAAACACTTGTTCCAGACCCAGTACTCGCCGCACAAATGGGGCTGGGCCAAGGACATATCACACAAGATACCTCCACAATATGAAGCAGAGTTGCAGACCAAGAAGTGGCGAGCCTACTCTGATGTACCGCGTGTCTCTGACATCATGTGGACCAAGTTACACTGTCCCTCCAGCTACAACAGTCACTCATGGACCGTATTCATCCTCATTATCTCATTCATGTTCTTCATGACAACATCCATCTTTGCCGTGCTACTACATGATCTTCAGTATGAGAGAGTATGTATAATTAATCATGGCCGTGATGTCCCGCAGACCCAACTGACTGACACACCTTCCCTCCAGCTTCCAATCAGCAAACATATAACAAGTAACATGAGCCATGATTGGATTGACTACATGGTGTACACATTCTTGCCTTGCAATGTACTATTGGTCCTTAATCGTATCATTCCATGCATCATCAAGGCCATCTTTGAACGATCGAGGATCTACGTCAGAAGCTCACTCAAGTACAAGATCATGTTGACCACCTTTTATGCACAAGCCATCTCAATAGTCGGCGTTCCGACCCTGTATTATGTATTACTTATGGGTTTCCCCATCACCTCCACCAACGTATTCTTCTTCCCAACCAACTTTTTTAGAACTGGAGGTAAGTACAAGTACCTTGGAAGTCTTGTCGTCCTTATTGTGGTTGCTAACTTAATTACTTTGTCCCATCCAGGTCATTTCTACACGCAATTTATAACTTATTATTCTCTAGTCACTCCATTCTTGGACTCATCAAGAATATACTCATCTGTCGCAAACTTGATCAAGTTCTTCAAGTACAAGGAGTCCTACCTGATCGATGAACGATTCCTGGATCTATCCACACAATATGTTAATGTACTTTTGATGGTAAGTCAATCAATCAATCAATCAACAACTCCATTCAATCAATCAAACAATCACTAACATATCCCCCAACAACAGGTATTGATGATATCAATCTATGCACCAATGTTTCCACCATTGTTCATTCTTATGCCACTGTACATGGTGAAGAAGTACTTCTTTGACAAGTATACAATCATCTCTTCAAAGATTGTCAACCCTCCATCAGACAAACAGCTGGTGGAACCATTGCAACATTGTTTATGGATGATCATCACTTGCATGAGTCTCTTCAACCTGGCCTACGCCATAATGATCGTCAGATTCGACCTGCTGATCGTCTACATATTCCTCTTCATCATTGGATTCGGTCGATACGTACCTTCATGCTCGCGAAGTCTGTGCTATGGAGTGTGCGATGGTGCCGTCCTGCCATGCATGGACATGAAACATCACGAGGAAGAAGACAATGATGTTGAGCTGGACAGATCTGAAACTGAGACGGACGATGACGAGGATGACGAAGATTCACTTCACCTGTCTGACATGGATGTGGATGGTGCTGTCGAGATGAAGGACATTGGTGGCGACAAGCAGCAGGACAAGCCTCATAACTCCTTGCTGCATTCATTCACCAGGATGACTCTGAACCTCAAACAAAACTACGCGGTCGAGTCATCCAAGAACATCTTCTCCTTCATATTCAACACGAGGTACAAGCTGCCCTCGGCCAAGTCCATCACAGTCCACCTCTACTTCTCGCCAGTCTACTGTACCGATCGATCACAGTTTACCGCTCAAGAGGAGGAGAAGGTTGAACAGGCGTAGACAACTCCTACTTGTACAGAACGAATAAAGGACACCTTACTGGTCGTGAGTACTCCTTCAAATGAACTGCTGTAGCATATGCTTCTATACTTCTTCTTCTGAATGGTTTGAGACTGTTTATTGCCTTTTAAAGTAAGTCTATCTATTACTACTTGAATGAATCCGTGGGAGGATGTTTGACAGGTGTCCTGCACACAAGTGGATTACTTCTTGCCCTTTCCCTTTGGCTTGGACTGGTTTGACTTGGGCTTGCCCTTGGATGGGATGGTAATGAAGGAGGATGCCTCGAACTGGAGGCCTGGCTCGTCACTTCTGGCAAGCAAGTAGTCGTTGATAAAGTTGGTGGCCTCGGTCGAGTATCCCAAACACTCTTTGGCGGTCTCTCTGATCTCAGACTCAGTCTTCAAACTGCACAGGAGCTCAGTGACGGTGGCAACATCCATGTCAGTGAGTGGCTTCAATTGCTGGTGACACCACTTGACAAAGTCTGCCTTTGGTTGGGTGGTCTTTTGCTTGATTGTGACTGGCTTGGTCAGAACCGATGTAGCGTTTGATCCTGGTTGCTTAGATGGCAAAATATTCAAGTACTCATTACTATTGTTCGTGAAGATGATGGAAGTTAGTATGTAACATGATATGAAGTAACAACCTTGTCCTATCTTAAACTTACCCATTTCTGGTTGGAGCTGGCTTGGCATCCCAGAAGGAATCCTCACTGTTTGAGGACACAGCAACTGGCTGTGCTGGGTAGCTTCTGATCTGCAAGGTTGGGGTCTTGGTGACGGGTGCCTGTTGGACCTTGGCAGCCTCCTGTTGGACAACAGAGGACAAGGGGATTGGAGAGGGCTTCTTAACATCCTCGGTGGCTCCCCATGGTGAGCTGGCCTGTCTTGCGCTCATCATGTGAATCTGTTGCATCTGCATTTGCTGCTTCTCCTGCTCCAACTTGGACTTCTTCTCCTCACGCTCCTGCTCCTTCATGACGTCCTTCATGCTCATTGGCTTTCTGAGAGCCTCCTCCACGACCTTGTTGGTGATGGTCTCGGTGCGTGCCACCTTCTTCTGCTCGACCAGCACATCCTTGATTGAGGGTGGCTTGAAGTCTACGCTGCCCCAAGTGTTTGGGTTAGAGGCTGCGGCCGCGGCGGGCTGGTTGGCCCACTGGAAGACAGAGTTCTGTTGGTTAAGCTTCTCCTCCTTGGCGCGCTGCTCCTCTAGCTCCTTCTCGCGTCTCTTTTGAATCTTGAGCTCCTCCTGCTGCATCTCCATGATGCGCTTCACATCGGACTTTGGCTGCTCCTTGGGTGTTGCGGCGGACCATGGGTTGGACAGGACAACATTCTCGAGCTGGATGGCTACGGCTTCGGCCGTGGGTGGCGAAGTCTTTGACATGGCGGCACTCTCATCGTTGTGGGCTATGACAGGGAGATCTTGGAGTACGGTGAGCTTGGATCTGTTGTCCTCTGCCTTGTGTCCCCAGAATGGATCGATATTCTTTTGCTCAAATGCCTGTTGCTCCTGATGATTGTCAACATCAACATCCTCCTCAGTCTCCTTCTCCTCGTGGGTTGGAACTTGTTGCTCAGCATGCTGTTGCGACAGATTGAGTGCGTGTTGTTGATCTAGAGGTGCACCCTGAACATGCTGTGGCTGTTGCTTGACCTCCTGTGGAGCGAGTTGCTGGCCAAGTGGTTGTTGCTGTTGTTGTTGTTGATGTTGCTGCTGCTGCTGGAAGAGTGCCTGTTGTTGCTGTTGTTGGAAGAGTTGCTGGATCTGCAGTGGGCTGAACATAGGCATGGAGTACTGGAGGGAGCTCATGTACTTCAACTGGAAGTACTTCTGTGTCAACATCTGTTGCTGCTGTTGGCACGTGTGATAGAACTGCTGCAACTGCTGGATGGGAGCGGGGATGGGTTGGCCCTGCTGTGCCGGGTTGGCCTCATAGTACTGCTTGAGCTTCTCCTCAGCCTTCTGCTGCTGCTCAACAATCTGATGTAAGTTGATCTCGGTCTTTTGCTGCTCAATCAGCAGGTACTTCTGGTACACCTCAGCCTCTGGATTCAGTCCACCTGATCCAAACATGCTGGTGGCGGGGTCGCCTCCTGCGCCCATCATCAGACCGTGTTGCTGCTGTTGTTGCTGTTGCTGTTGTCTTTGGAACTGGGCCGCAGACAACCTCTGCATGATGTCACCCTCGGCGGGGATGTCAACACCAGGGAACTGTTGTGGTTGTTGCTGTGGCTGTTGTGGGTATGCTGCTGTTTGTGGAGCATTGTTGAATAGTTGTTGGGAGAAGGGTTGCTGAGCCGGCTGCTGCTGCTGGAGGGCGGCCGCCTGAGGCAGTTGTTGAGCTGGGGGCGAGGTCTGCTGCTGCTTCACCTTGGTCTTTGGTGGCTCATCATGCAACACACCATGGAGGATCTTCTCGTCCTCCAACTCATCGTCGTCGTCTTGGCCGACGAGTCCGTCTTCATCAGTGTCGACACCGTGGTCGTCAGTGTCGTGCTCGTCCTCCAGCAGGTCCCTCAGGTCCGGGTAGGAGGCCATCGTGGTGAAGGGCGTGTCGGTGCCGCAGCGCAACAGCAGTCGGCGCAGCTCGACAAACACGCCATCCTCCCCATGCTTTACTTTGAGGGTTGGCGTGAAGTAGCCGGCCTTGTGCCAATCGTCCATTCCATGGCTGGGGAATGGGCCTTGCGTCTCGTTCTGAGGGTCCAGATAGAACCACATGGCATTCTTCCTATCGTCGTCCTTCCTCCACGACATTGAGTTGGCACCAGAGCCCCACTTTCCTTTTGACTGGCCATTCTCATCCCTCCTGCCCCTGCCAGTGCCATCAACTGTTCAGTAATGGTAATGATTGGTTTGTTAGTGTTAGGTCAACATGATTGATTGATTGATTGATTGAGCGAGTGAATGAGTGATTGAATGATACTTACGATCCTTACGCGGTTGTCGCTGAGCGTTGATACCCCCGGAGGAGTTGTTCAACCGCGGCATCCTCTTGCCCTCGTAGGTGAAGGTGAAGTTGACTGGCTGCTGCATCTCCTCGTTCAGGATCTGAGAGTGAGGGGCCAACGTGTCGGGCACCCTCACACTGGGATTGTAGATACTGAGCATGTCCTCTTTGGAGTATCGTATCTTTTGCGAGGAGGTGCCCACAGACGACAATGACGATGACGACAACGACGACGAAGACGACGAGGATGTGGACGAGACGAATCCGCCGCCAGAGCCAGGCTGATGATACTGCTTGGCATTGCCATAGTAGGATTGGATCTTTGAGGGCGACTGTGTGTCTGAGGTGTGTCTGCCGCCAAACTCTCCGCCGCCAAAACTCCTACGCACAAACTGCTGCTGCTGTTGCTGATGATGTTGATGCTGATGATGTGGTTGCTGCTGCTGTTGTTGATGTAGATATGGCTTGTTGTTGTTGTTGTTGTTGTTGTTGCTGTTGTTCATGCTGAACTGCTGTAGTGGCTGATGCTGCTGCTGGAGATGCGAGGGTTGGTATGAGGGCATGTTGGCAGTCTGTTGGGACAGCTGACTCAACGAGAGCGTTGCCCAACTCTTTTGTTGGGATGACGACGACGATGATGGTGACGTCGAAAGTTGAGATGGTGACAACAATGATGATTGTTGTTGTTGAGGTTGTTGTTGTCCTTGCTTTGGTTGTTGATCAAACATATTTAACTTCTTTGTTGTTGACATGATTGACTATTGACTTTTGACTTTGACTTTGACTTTGACTAACTAATGACTTGTAGTAAGTACTATTCTATCTCTCTACTCTATTCTATGTATGTGTGTATATTTATATGTATGTTGTATTGAATATGAATTAAATGTGATGAATCAATGACACTTCATTCATTCATTCATTCAGTTGAGAGGTGAACAAAAAAAAACAGAAACGTAAAAAAACCAAACTTCCACCAACTCTCCTCTTGAATTGTCGAGTTGTTATTGATGTGGTCAACAACTTTCCAAACACATGACAACTTCAATGTGTCATCAACCTTCATTCATTCATTCAAATATCACATCATAGTACTTGTCAATTAGATAAACAACAAAGATATGAATAATTATAATAACAAACTTAGACTCATTCGTTTATTCATTCATACAATCAATCAACAAACTTTGAAAGTTCTGAAATATTTGAACCAATCATACATTGAATGATTGAGTGCTCATCAGAATTGATTGGATTGTAATGACCAATTGTAGTTATTGTATTGTTACAAGACAGATCGTCATTCATCATTTAGATGATGGGTTGATGTGATAGTGGTTTGTGATGTTGAGGACATACCTGGGATGGCAGGGATTCGTCTCGGATGAATCAGATCGATGTGAGTGTGGTGGTGGTGGTGAAGAATGGTGGTGTGTGTAGTGTGGGGTGTGGAGTGGGGAATTGGGTTGTTTTGAATCACCCAACATACACAAGACGAATCGCAATGTTCATTCTTTGTCCTCTTCCTTGAGCACTTCTACACATTCATGATTCCAGTTGTTCACTTCCAATCAATCATTCATTCATTCATTCATTCAATTACATACTACGTACAAATAATATATATATATAATACTAGTTTTAGATACATATAATCAAGAATGTCGACAGATAAAATGTTAGAGACAAAGAGGAAGGCAGCTGATGCTGCAATGAAGGAAGGTGATAAATTGTAATTATACAATCATAGTTGTTATAATATTGTATTGGGAGTATACTGACTTATGTTTGATCAATGTGGACAACAGGACCACCAAGACATTGTTGAGATGGAAGTTGGATTGGGACACTGCTGCAATTCAATATGAGAAGGCTGCAAATGGATATAGAACAACCAAGGCATATGACTTGGCAAAGTATTGCTTCAAGAGGTTATCGACATGTCAGAAGCATGCAGATGTGTAGGTGTTATCTTACAATCATGATTGAATCCGATGACCATGGTATCAGAGTCTGACCCATCATTCAATCATTCAATCATTCAATCATTCAATCAATCAATCAAACAATAGATTCTATCTTGCTGCCAAGAGCATGGAAGGTGCGTCATCGATGGCCAGAGAACAAAACAATGTGGCAGAGTCAGCAGATTTGTTGATTGAGGCCAGCAAACTATACAGGACCAATGGCAACTCATTTGCCGCTGCTGATGCCATGACCAAAGCTGCGAAGTATGTGTTGTAGCTCATGATGGACATGTCCATCAATGGACCTGGACTGGCAACTCACCCGCATCACTCCCATTCAATCAATCAAATAGGATGCTAGAGGATACAGACTTGAAGAAGGCTTTGGAATTGTTGCATGACTCTTGTGAACTGTTTGAATTGGACGACAAGGAACACTTTAGTGGAGATACATTCAAGTTGACAATATCGATGCTCCTGAAGCATAAGATGTACTCAGAGACATTGGAGTTGTTGCTGGCGCAGAACCGTGTATTTGTCAAACTGGACAACACGCACGATCTCCACAAGTCATGTCTGGGCGCCATCGTCATCAACCTGTCCATCGACGACCTGGTCAGCGCCAAGAGGCGCTACGAGGATTTCTTGATCTATCCAAGCTTTATACACAGCCAGGAGGGCACCAATGCCCTGGAACTTATATATGCATTCGAGAAGAATGATGGCGAGGCCGTCAAGAAGATCACATCAAGGCCACTGTTCAACTTCCTCGACAACCAGATTGCAAAGATCGCAAAGAAATTGGCTGTTTGCGATAGTGCTGTGGGCGGCAAGGGTGCCACAGAGAATGAAGAGAGTGTGCTGTAGCCGATGCTATAGTTGTTGTCATAATATATAAATATGCAATGGATTGTTATCTGTTATCATCTTTTGTTTATCCTTGTTTGTTCTTCTTGTCTTTGTCGAAAATCATTCGCTTCAAGTTCAGTTTGAACACATCGCCAACCTTTATCAGGGCCATGTCCGATGCATTGGGGATGGTTATCTTGACCTTGCCAGTCTTTCCAAATGGTGATTCAATGATACCAATGATGTCTAGTGTTTGATTGATTGAGTGAGTGAGTGAGCGATGGAGTGATTGAATGGAATGATTCCAAATGTCATTGATTGATTGATGAGTGATGGAGTGATTGAGTGAGTGGAATGACTCCAATGATTGAATGATTGAACAACTTACTATTGTTTACAAAGTTGACTCTCATGCCAACGAATGGAGACATGTCAGTGTCCTTGCCAAAGATGTTCTTGCCAATCAATGTGGAATCGCTGTGTATCCTCTCGACGGAACCTTCTTTAGACTTGGTCTTGTATATCTGAAGGTGATCGTTTAGGTATTGTTTGTTGGTGACATCGATACCCTCAAGCAGATGTCCATGGAATGCTATTCGACATGTAGAAGAGTCCAAGTTGACGTCCAACTTTGATCCAATGATGACACTCTGCAGAGGACATAACACCTGATGTTCAAACACCAACAGAGCGAATTGTGAACCAATTGGATACTCATCTGATGTCGCATTCAAGAAGTCTTGATAACTATATTCCAACTTGCTGTTGAACTCGTCCAAGTGTGTCGCGGCCATTGCCGCATTGATGTTGTTGTTGTTGGCATCCACCGCCACCTTGTTTCCAAAGAATGTGGCCGTGGCTATGACTGTAGAGTGTCCAACGGTAACTATGATCAAGAGGTTGAGGGGAGGGGATGGAACGGGTCAGTGATTGAGTGTTCCGATCGGGATGGTTCCAGTGGCATTGCCTTACCATGGAACTGTGACTTGGTCTTAACATCGTTCTTGTAGAATCTGACCTTCTCGATGGCCACGAGAGCAGCATTGAGCATGGGCACGGTCTTTGGCGTGCAGAGCAAGCCTCGCTCCAAGAGATTGGCATCGAGCTGGGTGACACAGATGCCAACGCGATCACCTTGAATGGCGCGCTTGATGGGCTGATGGAACATCTGCATTGACTTGACCTTTTTCTCGATGTTGAGCTGTGGTATGTGTACACTCTGGTTGACCTCGACACTGCCACGCAGCACCGTGCCGGTCATGACGGAGCCTTGTCCCTTGATTTGGAAACAGTGATCAAACTCAAACAGGAAGGCGCCTTGGTCATCTCGACGAGGCAGTGTGACAAAGTGACAGAGACTATTGATCAAGTTGTCGATTCCAATGGACTGCGCGCCACCCTCTGTCGCTGGCGTGGCAAACGCCGACACAGGTATGATTGGTGAGTCTTTGAAGCATGTCTTCTCAAGTACCTTGCGCAACTTTGAGGACATCTGTTTGATTGATCGATTGAGAGAATATGTTAGAGATGAGTTGAGTGCGTTGCAAGCAAGCATGAGGGACGATGTTACCATTTCAATCTTGCTCTGTCGCGAGTCAACAGGCACTTGGTCAACTTTGTTCAAGACGATGATAGCCTTCTTACAGGTGATCTCGCCAATGACTATGCACTCGGCAGTCTGTGTTTGAATGCCCTTGGTGATGTCGATGACCAAGAACATCATGTCGATGATCTGAGAGCCTCCAATGATGGTTCTGATGAGTGATGCATGGCCAGGACAATCGACTAATGTGAACTGCATCTTGTTGTATTGTTGCTTGATAACGTAGGGATCGTCGCGGATGTGTGGAGGCAGGTCGACCTGGAATGCAGAGAAGCCCAGATCAAGAGTGATGCCTCTCTCCTGACTCGCTGGGCTCTTATCAAGTGCGGCTGTCGACAAGCTTGTACTCAACACCTTTGCAAGACTTGTCTTGCCACTATCCACATGTCCCATAATGCCAACATTGATGTTCAATACTTTCTTTACGACTACATCTGTTGGTGTTGTCGAGGTAGTTGTAGTAGTCGCCGTAGTAGATGTTGTTGTCTGTGTATCTGTCATTAGCCCCTGAAGTCACTCACGTATGTATCTGTTGAGTTGCCCAACAATGGATGAATGAATGAATGAATGTTTGGAGAAAAAAGGACATCCTTGTCTTCATTAAATATGTACATATTCTCAAATGAGAGAAGAGATAATAGTTATCTTATCTCTTTTGTCTCTTATACTCTTGTTGTGCTCCACTGGTGCCACCGCCACCAACACCGCCCGATGACTTGCTTCTATCAGCCACAACTTCGATCTTGAGGTCTTCATCAGTCTCCCATCCAATCTCCTCTTGTAGATCCTTTCTCTTCTTGCTCGATCGCTCGAGTATGGTGTCCAACACCTCTTTGAACATCCTTCGTCGTGCCAGCCATTCTCTTCTGGCCTTGGCATGATTGGCCTCCAACTTCTTCTTTTGATCAGGCGCAACAACTACATTCTTGCTCTTGTAGGCTTTGAGTTTGTTGTCTAGATCAGACGAAACGATATCCAATGCACTGATATCTTTTGCCAACTGCTCATCTGTGAGCTGGCCCTCAAGCTGTCGAGCCTCTGTCTGCAGGGCTTTGAGTTGCTCGGTCATCTCTGCCAGCTCGGTCTTGAGCGAGGAGATCTCTTTGTTTAGATCGGCGGTTGTTGGCTTTGGACCATTCACTGGTTGACCGTACTCGTCCATCTCCTCATTCTGGTCCATCCAATAAATGAATGATGACTTTCCATTTTCCTTTGAAACAATGCTTCCCTTGTCTGCCAACAACTTCAACATCTTGGCCACTCTAGTCTTTCCATATTGTGGAAATGCCAATTCTATCTGTTGTGGACTGAACGGTCTATTATTCTTACTAAAGTAATTGACCAGTATATCCTCATCTTTATTATTGTTATTTATTGTTAGTTTGTTTTCATTGTTAGTCAATGCTTCAGCTTCATAATGTGATGTCACATATACAAACCATTTGTCTTTGGAGCAGCTGGGGCACTTGATTTAGCAGCCTTCTTTACCATTTATTATTATTATTATTATATTATTTATGTGTATGTATGTAATATTGAGGTTAAATGTAGTGGGATAGTGTGTATCTTCATCATTATTCATTATCTCTGTGCAAAACTGTAGTTCCCAGAAATACACAACTTCGGTGTGTCTTGAAAATTTGTTTGGGAAGTGTAAGATCATATCTCTAATGACTTGTTTGATCTCTTCTCAATGAATGTCACCAACAATATGCTGCATAAGATTACATCCTTTACGGCACCTTCCATTCAACAAGCCTTCAACCATAAACTAGCCAAACTAAGTTGACAAAATCAATCATTCTTGAACTACAAAAATGAACAAAAGAAGTTCATTAGTTTTCTCAATACACTAAATAATAAGTTCTTCGTTGAATTTGTGTAAGTAATGCAAATATATACAAGAAGAAATATAGTTGTTGTTGTCTTCTAAGATTATTATTTGTTTCAAAAAGAGATAAACACAGAAACAGTGTCAAAATTATCTATTTTTACTCAAAATGAAATATCTTATTGATACATGGGAAGTGTCGATTCGTCAAAGCATCATCAGTTGACCCAAAGCAATTTAACTACCTTGTAGAGTTAGAGTGATGACATTTTATATTGTACTATAAACACAAATACATATATATATATATAATGTCAAGTAATAATAATAATAATAATAATGATAAACCAAAGGCAAAGGAAGATAAGTCCTTCAGAGAGATACTATCATATTGGGCTGTGAAGGAACCAACAAAGGGCAAGGACAAGGCTACCTCGCCTGTTGCCTCAAAGTCACCATCTGTGACTTCAGTACAATCTTCAGTCCCAGCACCCACATCTGTTGCCACACATGACCAAGCCTCGGCCTCAGTTGAACAGGTGTTGCCATCACAACCTGTCAACATTGAACAACCCGTCACAACACATGCACAGGAACAGTCACAGACTGTACCAGAGCAACAACAACAACATCAACAAGAACAAGAGCAACAACTTGTGAATGACATCTTGCAAAAGGTTGAGCAACTTGATGGCTATGCCAATGTTCCCGCCAATACCAATGTACCTGCCATTGCCAATGCCTATGACAATGCCCATGACAATGATCAGGAGGTCGTGGGAGATGAGTCGGAGCAAGTGCCAACATCCACGTCAAACAACATACAGGACCAACCAATTCAGTTGTCCGTGACCTCGGTCACATCATACTCTAACAGCATCGGCAGTGCCACCCCCGCCGACTTGGTGTCGTCAGGTTGGGCTCAGGTATCTCGCGTGTCCACCAACCCTTATGTTCCAATCACAAGGTCCGATCGAACAGAGTCGGATGATGATGATGAGACATCGATCAGTAGCGACCGTGTGGTCGGCCAGTCTGACTCTGGCTCGGGCTACTCGTCGTCATATTCACAGTACGGTGGTAGCGCCAGTGGCGGCAACTCCAACGCATATGACAGCGAGGTTGACTCATACCTCGCCTACTCCACTGGCTACAAGACACAGAAGCCCAAGCGCGACATTAACATCTTCCAGCACAACATCCCCAAGGTGGACATCACCCGCCCTGGCGCCCCCAACGATGAGCCAGAGCTGGTCGCACCAGAGAAAGGCTGGAACGAGACGTTCCAACAACTTCTGGACCTGCCCGACTCTGAGGCCAAGTATGAGACACTGTCCAACTTTGCCAACAACTTTGTGTACAGTGCCAACACATTTGGAAAGATAATCATCTCGGAGCGCAACGTACCCGATGAGTTCAAGACCATCAAGCCACTGGAGATTGGTGGAGTGGCCGGTGGCCAGAAGTTCAAGTGCAATGACATTATCTTCAAGTTCGTCGTGGACACTGAGATTGCACCGGGCGTCTGGATGTACGGTGACACCACACGCTCCGATGAGAAGGCACAGAAGTCGGCCAGTCACGAACTCAAGGGACTCAATCATTTCATGGACCATTCCAAGGGCATCATTCGATTCCCTCTCGTATCGATCATTGACTATGCTGGCTACCGTCTGCTCGCAGTCTCTTGTCTGCCCATCACCAAGAGTTCGATTGTGTATGGATCAAATGATGGAGGTCGCACAATGCACAACTCGGAGCCCATTGTCGAGGCAGAGATGATCAGAATGGCTGGTCTACTCAACATCAAAGGACATTTCTCTGGTCTAACCACGCCAACCCTCATCTATGGACCAGGTGACATTGAAGTCCACAAAGGATCAGACAACAGATTCTACATGATTGGTAAGTTCATTACAAGAACACATAGAATCATTCCAATCACTCACTCATTCATTCAATCAATCAGACTTTGCAAGGACATTCCCACCAGAGTATCCAAAAAATTCTGATGACTATATTGGACGTGAAATATTCTATGCTCTGTTGCGTCCAGAGCTTGTCAAGCTATCCAAGACCAAGTTGAGCTCTGACGCCCTCTCTGGCTGGCAGTCTGGCAAGGATGAAGAGGAGTGTAACACTGAAGTGCACCAAGCTACTCAAATCCTGCATGATGAGGCCATCCCTGAATGTGCAGAGCTCATCTCCAAGTCATCTGTAAGTCCACCACACAGCAGACCAATAACAGCATCACTCAAGTACCATGTCTAACAACAACTCAATTCAATTCAATAGGAGGAGGATAAGAAGTTGGAGCGTGAACGCCAGACCATGTTCTACTCAGACTTTATCAGACCAGTTGGAACAAAGGAGACAGAGTTCTACAATAAGATCGTCAGACTGATTAGACTTGTTAACTTGGTTCACGCCAGAGGCATCAATCTGAGATACCTTGGACATGTTTGTCAGAGGATAACCGATCACTCTCTCAAACAATTGTTGATGACAGAGTTGGTGGCACGCGTCTGGAAGAAGATCATCAAGGCTATGATCCGTGAGAAGATTGAGAAGACCAACAGGCCAACCACTGAGCCACAACGCGTCATCTCTGACATCTTTGCACTGTTGCTTGACAAGAAGCACAAGTCCGACTACAATGAGTTCTGGACCCTTATCAAGTTTGGCACATTCAAGTTCTCGGCCATCAATGCCTTCCCAGGATGTCTCTCACCAGCTCAGATGAGCTCAGAGTATGTACTCCACTAGTTTGGTTGGCACGCACATCCCTAGACTTATCGACTAATCAATCAATCAATCGATCACTCCTAATCCAGATTCGACTTAAGACCATCATTCGATTGCAAGTTGTTGGTGGCCAGACTGGTCCAGATGCTTGGCATCCAGATCAATTCGGATGCATTCTCACAGTTCATCAACAACCCTCACTATATCATCAACTTACATGATATCGAGCGAATGGACTCCACTGCCAAGTATCCGGCAGTGATTGACATGGCCTCAGGTTCAAGTCTAATCTACAAGATTCAAAAGATGAGCGGAATCATCCCGACTCCACCAGAAGTCATCAGATGGGTGGATATTGCCCTCAACAAACTTCGTTCTGCCTCTCGCTCCATGCCCCAATCACCCAAGATCATCTTGAAGCAGGCGTTGACCTACATCACTTTGGCCAACATGAACCTGGACGCATCGATGGCCTTCAAGTATCTGACTTGTGCCAATCACATCGTCCGCGAGCTGTCGCTGAACGAACTTAGCACCGATGACCGCTCACAAGTCCTCGCACTCTGGGGCATCATCCACGTAAAGATGGCCTCGATCGACCTCTTCCACAACTTTGACTTTGTCCAGTTCAACAAGGGCCTGGACACGGCACAAGATATGATTGAGCGATCACTGGCTATCAACCCAATTTACATGGATCTATACCTCAAGCAGTGCATCAACCTGGACCCACCTGTCAACTCGGACTGGGAGGTCTCAGAGGGCATGAACAAGTCGATCGTGCGTGAGCTCATTTCGATCAAGTACCTCATCAGGAACATCTCTGTCGATGGCTATCTCAGGACGTTCATCTCACTGGCCATTGAGGGCGTCAAGTACCTTAGCGGCCTGGAGGTCATCGCAAACATTGCTCAGGTCATCGACGATCAGACCATGGAGGACCTGTTTGATTCCCTCCCCAACCTGTTCACAATCGATCTGACCAAGGCCGCACTGTCGCCATGGAGTTGCCACTTGATCACAAAGATGAAGTACCTCAGGAAGATGACTCTGTGCGACTTCCACATTAAGAAGCCCAAGTACAAGGCCGAGCAGCAGCCCGGCGATAAGCCAGTCTCTGCGGACGAGGACCTGATCCTCGAGGTTGACCAGTTCCTGCGTCGCCTGCTGAGCAACTGTACCATGTTGTCTTGTCTAAAGGTGGACATCAGATGGCTGGAGGACAAGCATCTCCAGGGCATGGCTCAGTACATGGGCAACCTGACCGAGTTGTACATTAACTGCAAGGGTCTCACCGATGCCATCATTATTGAGATTGCGCCATACCTCAAGAATGTCACCAAGCTGTCGTTGACTCAAAGCTACTCCATCACGGACAAGGGTATCATCGCGGCCATTGAGTCTTGTAACCCGCTCAGCGAGCTGTCTGTGAGCATGAAGCTCACCGACGAGTGTGGCAAGGTCATTGCCAACAAGGCCTGCAACCTGACCTCACTGAGCATATACAGTTGTCGCTTCAGTGCTCAGGTCATCTCGGACATCCTTCGCAACGCTCCATTGATCGAAACTTGTGACCTCACCAGCACATCAGCCGACGACAGTTGTCTGGCCGCATTGGCATCGCATGGTGCCAAGAACCTGAAGCGCCTCTACCTTGCCTGGACCAGCGCGATTGCAAGCGACGAGCCCAGCCCCGACCTCGAGGAGTTCCTCAGCAAGTGCAACCTGTCCAACTTGAAGCTACTCCAGATGTCCCAGTACAAGGGCGAGTACAACCTTCTCTGGCGTCTGCTTGGCAAGATGCCAAACCTCGTTGAACTTGACCTTCCCAACAAGATCCATCTGCCCTCGTTCATCGATGCACATACCGCGCTGATGGACAATGCCGAATGCGTGCAAGAGGTGGCACTGGGCGAGATCACCAAGCTCAGGATGCTCATGTCAATCGTCTCACTGCAGTCACTGATCGCCATGCTTGAGCTGGCGCCACAGATGGAGCGTCTGTCACTGTCGGCCATGACCTTTATCAATGAGAAGAGCTACGTGATTGAGTTGAACGACTCGGTCGTCGACGCAATGTGTCCATATCTCCAACACATCAAGGAGCTCGACCTGTCCAACCTGGCCATTGACAAGAGACAAGTCAGTCGCTTCATCAAGTCCTGTCCACAACTCGTGCGTCTCTGTCTAAACAACTGCAAGCAGATCACCGCCCAAATAGCCTACGATCTTGGCTTTGAGTATCCAAACGTCACATTCGAGGCCAGATAAGGCAATGACTGAAGGAAGTTCGTCCCAACACATCTGTTCGTTCCCACCACCACTCACGCCATCTTTTGGTTTCAATAAACAACCTCCTACTCCTACACCTTTAAATCTGAAAGTCTCAAATGGTCACTCTTCATCTTAAATATTTATCATTCAGTTCACGCATAATAATAATCGTAGACCGATTCCGTGTCCAAGGACTTAAAGATCATGATCACATTCAAGGATGACGATGATCGTGTGCTCGACGAGTACGAGTCGCGACTCAATATGTTGTCCGACAATATCTTTATCTCATCATCAAACAACTACAACACAAAGAAGAAGGACAATGATGTAGAAGAGGCAACTACTTCAACTACTTCAACTACTTCAACAACTACAAATAATGTTACATTGGATTTGAATGGAAGTAGTAAGAAAAGATCAAAGAGCCAAGGACAGATACAGTCTCCAATATTGTCAGACACATCATCAACTTCATCATCTTCACCATCTCCAACCTCACCATCAACATCAACTACCTCAACAACAAAGTCACCAACTAAATCATTGTCACCAATTGCCAAGTTGAAGTTGAAGAAGGAGAAGAAACAGCTCAAGAAACAAGAACAACAACAACAAGCACAAGTACAACAACAACAGGTATCACAACAGACATCCCCTCAACAACAACAAGTACAACAACAAACAAAGGAAAAAGAGAAGGAGAAGAAGAATAAGGAGTGGACAAGTTATGGATCGTCATCCAATCATATTAAGGTGTATATTGCACCAAAGAAGAAACATTATCAGCCTGGTGATGTTGTGAGAGTCATTGCCAATGTAAAGGTCAATAAGCTACAGGTGTTAAAGGCGACTTTTGAAGGATATTCGCAATCGATTGGAAGTGAGGACAGCATATCAATGACATCGTCGACATCGTCCACCTCCTCGTCTTCGTCATCATCGTCCTCGTCGTCATCATCAGACCGGTCATCAATCATTGAACAAGACTTCTTGCTCTATCCTACCGAGCTTGATAGGTTGTCCGAGAGCGGCGGCGGTGGTAGCCTGAGCGGCTCATCGAGGAGCCGGAGCAACACGGCCGGCACAAGCAGGGTCAGGAGCGGCACAAACGGCACCAACCTCACTAGGAGCAGCACAAACATATCAATCGACGAGCTGGGCTCCAGAGATGAACAACAACAACAGCAACCTGCCCTGACACAGGCATCCATCAAACAGTTGTCAATGATGTTGGCTCCGCCACAGGACGCGGCACAGTATGAACGCAAGAACTCAGCCTCCTCGTCCACAGGCGACTTTGAAGACTTTGACGAGTTGGAGGACCTTGACGAGGTGTGGCACGAGGACATGTTGCTAAAGGCTAGCAAGGCTTTGCAGCCACTGCCAGACACATCGGCGATAAGGAGCAGCGCATTCGAGCCGCCTCAATTCCAGAAGCTGGGCGATCACTCAATCATCTCGCCCAAGAAGCATCGGTTCGCCTTTGAGTTTGTGGTGCCGGCGCACCTGCCGCCATCATTCACCACCCACAAGTCTGCGCATCACGGCGTGTTCTACCGGCTGCATTTCTCAGGTCTGGGCGAGATACATAGCAAGTACAACAAGACGGAGCCGTCGCTTATCAAGGGCTTTGAACTGTCCGTGCCCATCCAAATATGGAACCCAACCTGCTCCTACCTGCCAAGAGAGAGGATACAGAGCAACAGTCTGTTCTCCTCTTCCGAGACCTTTGAGAGCAATCACAATCACATCAAGATGCGATCACGACTACTAGTCAACAACTTTTGTATAATCGACTCATGTGTAAGTTCATGCGAGTGGACGTGGATGCGGCAGTCCAGGACATTCCTAACAATGACACCATCATATAGATATCTCTAATGTTGTCAATCGACAATGAATCCAGCTCTGTTATTAAGTCCATCAGTCTGGATTTGATCAATATCGTTCAATCTGCAACCAATCATAACCATAACCACAACAACAATCACAATCACAACCATGACAACAATGTAGATCTTGGAAGTAGTGGCGGCATTAGCATGCTTAACATCAACAACAACATCAACAACATCAACAACAATAACAAAGAAACAACACATAAGATCTCTGGACAAACCAAGGAAGTGGACATCAATGCCAAGTCTAAATACAAGACCAACCTGAATTTCCTCATTCCAGACGGTATCAATCCATCCATATACCTCGACAACCTAATCAACTCCTACCGAATACGAATCACCACAAACACTGGAAAGAAGGAACACAATCACCCTCTCGATATCCCCATACTAGTCGTGCCAGCATCTCCATCCACGACCAACATCTTGTGATTGAAGTGATTGAACGAACGAATACACAACAACATTGGCAATGACTCATCGGACATTCATTACACAGAGTCAAATAATACCAAGCCCATTCATTCATTTGCCTTTACACATTGTAGACTTTGCTTATTGGCTAAACAACCATTAATGGCGGGACCCGCCCCAAGACTCACAAGGTGACCATGCTGCAAAGACACCCCGTTGTTGGGTGCCATCTGAGGCACACTCGTCTGTGGGTACCACAGTCAAACAAGGCTTTTGACGACTTTTTGTTCACTTTTTATCTACAAAGTGCGAAGATGCCAACATAAATGTGAACACAAACTTCCCACCTTTTTCCATTCACCTCTCTGCCGAACCCTCGCTCCAACAATAATAATAATAATCACATATAATTGGTTTAAATGTCACAAGGTGTCACATGACCGTCCCCGTCCCCATCCCATCCTGGACCTCACCTGGACCATTCATGATCTAATCGTGATGTATACGGTATGATCAAAACAATAATGTTGACAACTAATTGATGCGCATCAATTAGTTACCACCAACAATACACTTCCCGCTTGCCGTGTTTGTGTAATTCGTTCTCCGACTAGCGCCATCACCCATACCATCCATCCATCTACACATGGCATGATACCTGTCTGCCTCAACAACACCGATACATTATTTACTCTCCGTTGGAGACAGACAACATCGTTGCTTAGTCCAGAGAGAAAGAACATTGTGAACAGCACAACAGTCACATTCATTCATTCAATCAATCAAACAGTCACTAACATAACTTGACTTGACATTCATTAGTCAACTAAATATATATCCGCGCGTACTACCAACAAGATGGCAGCGCCAGATTATAGTCCATCCATCTACTCTGGTAGTCGTAGATACATACTCTTAGTGTTTGCCGAGCTTCAAATACTATGTATATGTGGAGTAGTGTTTGGATGGTCTGCCCTCGAACAGACCATGATTAAAGAGGGCATATTCTCAGACCTCTGTGAAGCTGGACAAAAGGTATATTGATACCAACTTCTCTCCTCCATCCATCTCTCGAGTTCATTCACTAATACTTTGAAAAATATAATTATTATAGACATGTAGCCGCCAAGAGCTACGCCTTAACTTGATATATACTCTTGGAACATTCACCGCCACTGGGTCATCATTGTTCAGTGGAGCATTGTTTGATCGATACGGTCCTAAGTTGACCAACCTCTGTGCTCTGGTCATACTTTCATTTGGATTCCTACTTTGGTTCCTTTCCAGCTACCTAAGTGAGGAATGTTATATTGTGGCATTTGCCATAATTGGTATCGGTGGTCCAGCACTCCAGATTAGTATAATGCATATAGGGTATGTACATACATCACCTTGATTGATTAATTGATTGATTGATCACAGACATCCACTAACATACAAATATTCATGTAGTAATTTATTCCCTAAATACTCTTGTTCAATTTGTGCATCATTCTCTGGAATGTATGTGGTCAGTGGCTTTGTCTTTAGAGTGTTTGGCATCATATCCGATAAGTATAATGTTCAAGTCGGAATACTGTTCCTCGGTTATATAGGAGTGATGGCAATACTGGTCGTTCCAACTATTATAATGATGCACAATACATCATACCTGCCTTTGGATGAGTACAAGGCTGCATTGGTACGAGGAAGAGCTCCACCAGATGGAACTGGAATATCCGCCATCAACTCTGATAGTAATGAGGAGTCCCCGCTGATACCTCCAGCAGACATGTCATCTAAGCCACTTGATGATCAATCCGTCAAGTTTGACCCATATGCCAAAGTCAAGAACAAGCCCCTACTCAAACAACTTATCACATGGGAGTTCTACCTCATCGTCATATACATGAGTGTAATATCCCTTCACAACACCTTCTACCTTGGAACAATCAATCAACTATTTGGTATGTTGTACATCTCTCCATCTTTCAGTCAGACTATTCATCATCTAACTTTAACTCGAACTCTTTCTTCAACATTAGATGCCAAGTATGTCAACATATTCAATTGGGCATGGGAGGGAGGATTCATATTCGTTCCTCTATACTCAATGTTGATGTACAAGTGTTCGCTTGCATTGAACGCTGCCTTTGTCAACGCAATTGGCATCGTATTTGGTATCCTCTGTTGTATACCAAACAGCACAGTGAATGTCATTGGTTTCTTCTTCCTCTCGTTCCAAAATGTCTACCTATGGGGCTTCCACTTTGTCTATCTCGCACAAATGTATGTACATCACTTTAACTAAAAGTCAATCAATCAGATTTGTTTGGTTTCCTGCGCATCCAATCATTCATCCATGCTCACTAACCAACTTCCATCATATCAAATTTCACTTTGACTTCGGTCAATCATTTAGATTCACTTATGCCAACTTTGGAACACTGTTGGGCATTGCTTCGGTGACTGTCGCTTTGTTTGGCCTGTTTGAATACTTGCTGGTGTACTTATCGCTGAACGGCGTGTCATTTCTCTATATCAATGGATTCCTGACGATATTGCGAGTGACCCTGTTCATTCTGCCAATCAAGATGTTGGTACATTGTCGACGCAAACGAAAGAAGTTCAAGAACCTGTATAAACAGGACGACTTCTGTTGCCAAGACTGTTACACACATACGATGGCCACCAGTACCATGACCAAATGTGACAGTAGTGTAAGGAATAGTGATGTACTACGGGAGATCCAAGAAACATATCTCCTCCAACAACAAGATATACAACAACAACAACTACATATTCAACAATAACCTCTATCCACAATCCATTTTCCAAACTTCAATTAATCAATCATTCAATCATTCCAAACTACAATCAATACCTGGGCGACCCTATACACATAATAAATATCATGTATATATTATAATTACTTGCAAGGATATTAGTTGTGATGTATAAATGATGGTCATGACCATGAATGACGTCCATTCGTTTTAACATCACAACCAAACTTTCAACAACTTTTCCAAAGCAACACATCATTTTGCAAACAAACTTACAAACAACCACAACTTGTTTTACCTTTGCAACGTCTACAACATATAAATATAAAGATAAAGATAAAGATATACATACTTAGCACAGATGCTTACAACTTGCTAAGATATACTATATATTTTGTATCACTACATTTACTTAATAACACTTATCAATCAAACAAAACAAACAACCAATCAATCAAGTCCTAGTCGAGTCGAGTCTACACTTGTAGTCCCGAGTAGTCGGAATATCTGAGAATGGCATTTGCACTCAACACAGAGTATACCTATGCAATATATACAGGTACTCGTAGATATTGGCTACTGCTCATTGCATTGGTACAGATGTTGATCATATCTGGTATAGTGTTTGGATGGCCACCTCTCGAAGATGAAATGGAGAAACAAGGTGTATTCAGATATCTCTGTGCACCAGGTCAAGATGTATGTTTCATCGTCATCATCATTGGTGTATCACAAATCATTCATCTAACCATACAGTTATACATAGACATGCAAGAGTCAAGCACTGCGGCTTAACTTAGTGTACACATTGGGCGCATTCACTGCAACAGGCTCTGCAGTGGCCAGTGGTGCCATCTTTGATCGATACGGTCCAGTATGGACTAGCATCACAGCCATGATAATCATGGTGCTGGGGTGTACTTGTTGGTACTTCACAGAGTCCATTAGTATGTACAGTTGTGTGACATCACATGATGGAGAAAGAGAAGTCAGTGACTGACAATCAATCAATCAATCAATCATCACAAAACAGATCAGAATATGTATATTTTATCATTCGCATTGCTTGGCATTGGAGGTCCAGCTTGTCAAGTCAGTTTAATCCATATATCGTATGTGTCTCATGTGGCACGTGACCCTCAATCAATCAAACTAACTCAATAATACCCTTACTTTAGTAACTTATTTCCATCACTCACCTCGGCAATATCCACTGCCTTCTCTGGCATGTTTGTCGGCTCATCTTTTGTATTCAAAGTGTTTAGCTACATTGCCAACAACTACAATGTTGGCATCCCAGTACTTTTCCTATACTACATAATAGTGTTGGTGATCCTATTCATTCCATCCATTCTAATGATGCATCACAAACCCTATCTACCCAAGGCCGAACTCACTGGTTCATCATCACCATCAATATCCCACAACAACGATAACAACAATGACAACAACAACGACAATGACAATGACAACAATGATGCTGCATCACAAGTACTCATCGATGATACATCGATCAATCATTGGACCAAATTTAGACAGATGGACCTTTTACAACAACTGCTGTCATGGCCATTCCTAGTGCTCGTCACATTCATGAGCATCAACTCATTGCACATGGTATATTACATTGGCGCTGTTAACGATATCTTCACGAATGACCCTATCTACGTGGGCGTGTTCACATACGCTTGGAATGGTGGCGTTGTCCTCGTGCCATTTGTCGGCCTTCTCATGCAACGATCCACACTCACAATGAACGCCTTCTACGTCAACTTGGCCGGAATCATCTTTGGAATCTTCTCAAGCATACCCGTTCTCCAAGTCCAATACGTAGCATTCTTCTTTATCTCACTTCAGAATGTATACATCTGGGGATTCTTCTTCATCTATCTCTCCGAAGTGTATGTAACATTATAATATTGGATTGATTGGAATCATTCCACCACTTATCAATCAATCGACACTCACTAACTTCATCTCCATTCATTGCTAAATATGTAGATTTGGTTATGCCAACTATGGTAAACTAATGGGCATCAGTTCAGTTGTAACTGCCATTGTAGGATTGTTAGAGGTATGTATCCACCCACACCATCCATCGTCTAACTTACAAACGACATTGCCATCGATCACTCATACTCATACAACCACATCTATGTAGTATCTGTTGGTATACTTGACATTGAATGTTATGAAGTACTACTGGGTGAACATGACATTGACCATACTCAAAGTGGGATTGTTCTATCTACCATACCGCATGCGTCAACAAACAATGCAACGCAACAGCTACGAACCTATCAATTATTCAGATAACCAACCAGCTACCACTACTATTGCTACTTCATCATCAACGTCATCCAAGACAACTACTACTACTACTACCATCAGCACCAATTGAAGGGAGTGACAGGTGTATTAATGAATGAATGAATGAAACGACGCCACACACTCACCTGATATTATCGACAATATCCACATCCACCTTCATAACGACTACAAGTCTGTGTATGATTATGATCATTTTTTTTGAATTCAAATGAACATGACATCGGGCGATGTCTGTGGATTGACCGCTTGATTTGATTGATCAATCACTTACAACAACCCCCCGTAAAGCAAACTAAACACACACTCTCGACTCGGGGTGGTGATAGTGCCCCCCTTCACTTCAACCGCTTGATTCGTTTGATTAATAATCTGCAAAGAAAACAAATCACACACTCAAACACACAACATTGATTGATTCATCTTGAGCATGAGATGGATGGTGTGGTGGGTGTTTGGAGAACACACCCATCTGATGGAAATGATCAAATTGGGTCATTTGTGTGCACACTCCACCCCGCGCACTCATTCATACTCTATCTCAGAGTGACGCCACTCTGGACCTTATTCATTCATCCAAAACTTCCATCACCAACAACAAAGAAGAACAGAACAGTCTTAATTACTTACTTTGTGTCATAGACATCCAGGAAAGGCGAGTGGAGGACAAGTACAGAACAGAACCGAACAATACAGGACAGGACTCGGTTGTCAGTTAAATTTAGCTTCCATCGTCTTGGCGACACTATCACTCACTATATCAACAACATATCATATTGTATCATTGACATCAACACCCACATATATATTATATATTGATCACTAGATCTTCGATCTATCCCTACCCAACGGCATCCATCTTCCAACCACAAGGACCATCCGACCTCATTTAAATTGTGTGTCTTCGCCTTTGACCTGCAAAGGAAACAATTCAATTCAATTCACGATTCACAATTCAATTCAAACAAATATAATCGTTCGTCTACAACATACATCATTTAATAATTACCCGACTGTTTGTTGATAATTGATTGAATTGATCATTATCACAATCAAGTGATACCATACACATACACTCAACCAATCACACAACCAATCACATCACTCAACACTTAATAATGAAGACCACCAACAATATCAACTTCACAATTATATTATTTGTTATACTTGTTGGACTTTTATCACAACAAGGTACAAATGCACAAGATTCAGCAGTAGATCCAGGCGCAAGATGTGAACCATTCCATGGAAAAGAGCCATGTAAAGGACTCCTAGCATCAGGTATTTATTTTCCAGAATCACTGGAATTATTCCAATTACACACATACTCATACTAACTACCATTCAATCAAAAGAATCTATATATCTTACACATGATTATAATCAAGATATGTTACAAGTGAATGCAACGGCGTTGATTGATGGATTGAAGATAGTGTGCCCGTCAACTTATGATTCAGAGAATATTTACAAGTTCATTTGTAATCGAGTGTTTAGACCATGTATCAACACGACTGGACTCAATGGTTCGGTGCAAGCGACGGTGCCACCGGTGTTCCAGACTGAGTGCTATGAGGACTGCGACAATATCCTCACCAACTGCTCAAAGATCATCCCAATTAATTTGGATTGCAATGAAAAGTATGCTGGCAACACCAACGCCTTCTACTATCCCAAAGAGAAGAACACCTTTGACATGAGCTTCTGGGGTGGTCAATCCGACGTGACCACTCAATGTCTCTCACTGAGTACCATCAACTCTGGCAACTTCACTCCTCCAGCATTTGGTATGTGTGATTGATCGATCAATGAATGGCGCTGGAACTATTCCAGGCTTACTCGAACAAAAAATTACTAACAATCAATCACTGGAACTATTCCAATCACAATCACTTAATCAATCAATCAATGTAGTTTGTCCAAATCCACTTATTTACAGGAACTCTACTGGCGCGGATAAGAAGAGAGACTCAGAGAATGGATATACTTTTGTTGGCGACTTGCCATGCGTGTTCCAATGCCCCTCACCAATCTTTACCAATCGCCAATGGAACATGTTCTTTGATATGATCAGTATAACATCGATCATATCATTCATGTGTACGACATTTACGATCTTTACCTACGTCGTCCTGAACCGTAACTACGATCGACATGCCATCTGCATCATATTCATATCATTCGGACTCTGGTGCGTCAACTTGACCGATCTAATCTTCATGGGACAAGGCTGGAAGCTCCAATGTCCCGAGATTGGCAGACAAGGTGTTCAATCCGATGCCAGCTGCGGTTGGACTGGCGCCATCTTCCAATTTGGTGTTGTCACCGCCATCCTTTGGTGGTCGACCATGGCCTTTGACCTCTGGTTGGTGTTGAGAAAGGGTAAGTCCCATGTCCTGTCGCGTTCGCCTCACTCATCCAAGCTAACATCTCTGTCACCTACATACTCAGTCAAGACTGCTAGATCTTATGAGAAGTACTACATGGTCGTACTCACTTTAGTCGCTTTGTTCTTGACTGTACTGCCGGCTGGATTCAAGAAGTACTCAGCTACTTTTGGTGGTCTAGGTTGTTGGATTGGTGACAATGCATGGCTCAATGGTGTCTTCTGGGGACCTCTGACCGTCTGTATATTCATTGGTATCCTATTCATTATATTGATTCTTCGCGAAGTCTACAAGGTAAGTTGTGTTCAGCATCGCTCCAACTCGCCACTCGCCACACCCGCTAACTTTCCTGTTTCCACGTCGCCACTCATTCGCCACACAGGTCGTCACACGAGTTGACACAGGAAAGAAGAAATCATTGAGATTGGTTAGATATAATTTGAAGCCATTCTTGATGATCCTTGTTATCTTTATAGAGTTCACTTATATCTTCTCGTACAAGTTCTACTTGCAAGCCAAACAGGATGAGATCGAAGAGAAGATGGCAAAGTGGGTTAGATGTCTGGTGGCATCTCCCTATGACAGCAGCAGCAACTGTGAGCTTAACCCCGTACCCTTTGGAGCACAATTCTTCTTCTTCTTCTTTGTGCGCTTCCTCGGCATTGAACTACTGTTGCTATACTGCCTCAACCGCCGTGTCAAGCTCATCTGGATGTCATCAGTCTTCTTCCAGAATCGATTCTGGACCATTAGCTTCTCCCACAAGACCAGTCATGCATCATCCTCTGAGAATGTCGCCGCAGCAAACAGGAGCAACAAGAATCTTGGCGGTGGTGGCGGAGGCAATGGTGGCGGTGGTGGCAACGCTGGGCCATCAAGCAACTCTGGCGAAGACAAGGTCAAATCGGCGACAGGTTCAGGAATGTCTACAACAAGCGAGGATGATGAAGAGGCAGCTGGGGGTCTAGAACTGTCAAACGTATCAAAGTCATAATATCATTCAATGATTGATTTGTAGATTAGTCCAGGTTGAAATAAAACAATTATTTTATTTATATCAACGTGGAACAAGGAATCATTCCAATTTATTGATTGACTTTGACTTTGATTAGAACAATAAGGTACAAGCAATAATTGCAAGCATTAGACCAATGATGTAGTTTGATTTGTTGATGAGTCCAAAGATTGTGTTTGAGGAGTTGTGTTTGGGTGGATGGCATTCATTGTTGGACCAGGTACATCCATTGGCGGTTGTACAATCTAATTGAGTTGTGAAGTTGGTGCACTCTGAAGAAGGGAACTGACATGCCGATCCAACAAAACCATTGTTGCATTGGCATATATTTGTGCCGGGTTCCACACAGAATCCATTGTTGTTGCAATTGTGATAACAACCTTGGATGCTGCAGTTGGCCACCACTTGATAGTAGTCATCACATTGGCATGCACCATTAGTATTGCATGTGCCATGTCCATAGCAGTACTGATACTTGGCGCATGTCTGATTGAACGTAAGAACAATGTTGTCGGCCATGCGAGCAACTTTGTAAGTGTCAACGTTTGTGTTGTCCATGCTCCAAGATCCATTGGTCGCCACATTCTTGTAATCAAATTTGCCAAATCCATTGATCAGATTGAATTGTTGGTTGGCGACAGGCAATGTCTTGACAAAGTTGATATTGATCTGTGAGTTGGTGAGTGAGATGTCACCAGAAACATTCATCAAGGCAGTGGTACCAGGTGATGGATCGTTGTAGACGATAATGGCTCCGAGGTCTGCAGTGTACTGGCCATTGATATTCAATATGCTCGTCTGGTTCTGGAAAATGATCATTCCACTGTTTTGAGTGATCTGGTCCACCTGGCATCCTCCTACAATGATGAGTGATCCCGGTGCTTGCAATTGAATTTCAACGGGTATTGATATGCCTTCCAGTTTGAGCGCGCCGCTACTGATATTGATAGAATTATAATTTCTTTCGTTTGTTTGGACATCAAAGTTAGGGCCAATGATCACATTGCCAACAGTCTCAATGTCTAAATAGTCCGTTCCAGTGCTTGTTAGGGAGGCAATATTGACTGAGTAGAGAGTGATTTCAGCTGGATAGTCGTCAGGAAGCTGCTGTATGTCAATACTTGAAATGTTAGACATCACACCAAGTGGGTCGCTACTGTTGCCAATGTATATCTGTTCAGTATTTATGATCAGTGATCCTAATAAGTTGGCCGAGGTAATGTAGATATTGGTTTGGATCTGAAGATTGATCGAAGCAGTTGGTGTCGACTCGATATAACTTATGTAAACAGCATCGTTACAAGTGATTAATAGTTTAGCATAGTCTCCCACGACAATATTGCTTCCAACATATGATGATTTGAGATTGAGTGCACTCAATGATTTATCGATGGACAGCGTGACTGGACCAGTCATTGTGATTGATGACACTGAGAGATCGACATTGTTTACAATGTATTGACGTTGTTGTGTTGGGGCAATATTGATGATTAGATCATAATTGATCGATGGTGATATGTTACCGACCCAATTGGAGCTGTCCGACAACACACATGGATTCTGAGCATCACTACAACTCACATTCGTATTGAATACAAGTGGTGTTGATGTTGCCAAACTCTGTGTTGTCGTAGCCGTGATCAACATAACTAAAGTAATGATTATCTGAAACATTATTATGTGTTTGTGTATATGTTCGAATGAGTGATCATGACGATTCATATGACAGACCTACCTAGTTCCGAGGACATCAGATGATCAAATAAATGAGGGAAAACTTTTGGTAGTCTGGAGTGATCATTAGATATTTTTGGGCTCTGATGATCACGGCTTTGTCCTTAAAAAGGGTCCAATCATATTGAAGTTCAAATATTATTTTATTTATATCCACTTTGAACAAGGAATCATTCCAATTGATTGACTGATTAGAATAATAAGGTACCAACAATTGCAAGTATTAGACCAATGATGTAGTTTGATTTGTTGATGAGTCCAAAGATTGTGTTTGAGGAGTTGTGTTTGGGTGGATGGCACTCATTGTTGGACCAGGTACATCCAGTGGCGGTTGTACAATCTACTTGGGATGTAAAGTTGGTGCACTCTGACGATGGAAACTGACATGCCGGCCCAACAAAACCATTGTTGCATTGACAAATATCAGTGCCAGGCTGAATACAGAATCCATTGTTGTTGCAGTTGTGATAACAACCTTGGATGCTGCAGTTGGCCACCACTTGATAATAGTCATCACATTGACATTCACCATTAGTATTGCATGCCATGTCCGTAGCAGTTTTGATACTTGGTGCATGTCTGATAGAATGTAAGAACAATGTTGTCGGCCATGCGAACAACTTTGTACGTGTCAACGTTTGTGTTGTCCATGCTCCAAGATCCATTGGTCGCCACATTCTCGTAATCAAAGTTGCCAAATCCTTTGATCAGATTGAATTGTTGGTTGGCGACAGGCAATGTCTTGACAAAGTTGATATTGATTTCTGAGTTGGTGAGTGAGATGTCACCAGAAACATTCATCAAGGCAGTGGTACCAGGCAATGGATCGTTGTAGACGATAATGGCTCCAAGGTTTGATATGTACTGGCCATTGATAATCAAAATGCTCGTCTGGTTCTCGAATATGATCGTTCCACCCTTTTGAGTGACTTGGTCCACCTGGCATTCTCCTTCAATGATGAGTAAACCTGGTGCTTCTATTTCAATTTCAAATCCGGACATTGATGTGCTATCCAGTTTGAGCGAACAGCTATTTATATACAAAAAGCTTTTCTCTGTTTGGACATCAATTTTAGGGCCAAAGATCACATTGCCAAGAGTCGCAATGGCTAAATTGGAGGATTCGGATCCAGTGCTTGTAAGGGAGGTAATTTTAACGGAGTAGAGAATGATTTCTGGATAGCTGTTGGGAGGCAGCTGCATGTCAATGCTTGATATGTTAGACATCACACCCAGTGGGTCGCTGCTGTTGCCAATGTATATCAGTTGGGTTTTCACCATCATTGGTCCTAATAGATTGGCCGAGGTGATGTTGATTGAGGTTTGAACCTGAAGATTGATCGAGGCAGTTGGTGTTGACTCGATACTACTGATGCAAACAGGATCGTAGCATGTGACTAATAGTGTGGCATCATCTCCGACGATAATATTGCTTCCAACATATGATGTATTGAGATTGAGTGCACTCAATGTAACGCTATTGATGGATAGAGTGACTGGACCACTCATTGTGATTGATGTCACAGAGAGATCGACATTGTTCACAATGTATTGACGTTGTTTTGATTGAGTAATATTGATGATTAGATCATAATTGATCGATGGTGATATGTTACCCACCCAATTGGACCTGTCAGTCAACACACATGGATTCTGATCATTGCTACAATCCACATTGGGATTGAATACAAGTGGTGTTGACGTTGCCAAACACTGTGCAATGATCAACAACGATACGAAGAGTAATAATCTTAAACATTATTATGTGTTTGATTGATTGATAGAGATATGTATGTTAATTAATGATCGTGATCTGATTGATCCGATCACAAGATATGTCTTTTTAACTTTTACAAAAAGCATGATCAAATGAGGGAAAAATTATTTGGAGGTTCCGAGAGGCGGGAATAATTCCAGCCCTGATGGCATACCCAGACACAATGGAGTACCTCCTTACCCACCAACTCACGACGACAGAGCACGATGACAATGAAGAGAACATGAATCTTCCGGTCCAAATCCAAGCAGCGAGTGGCTCCATTGAGGCCTTGGAGCTGCTGAGACAACCCCTGCCGACCGTCCTGCAGAGGACGCGATGACATATGTACTTACGCGGCGGCGAACTCTCTTGAGGTTTTCAAGTATGAGATTGCTAACAACTGGCCAGGGTAGATACATTTTGGAAAACCAAAATTCATGCAGAGGTAGGGTAAGGGTAGTTAATTTAATTTACAATACTACTAGCTCGTACTCTGGGTCGGTCTGAGGTCCACGACGATCACTGTTATGTTGTCGTCTGAACCTTTAAAGTATGCATAGTCGCGTAGTCGTGATGCGGCATGTGCCAACGATGGCGCACCAAGGACCACCTCACAGGCAGTCTGATCCTCGATCTCATCCCATATGCCATCGCATGCTATTATGAGGAATTGGTCATCGGGCTGAAGTTGAGTGATTGAGAGGTATGGGTCGGAGATTACGAATGGCTCCATGTAGAAGTCGCCAATGGAGCGCGACACTGCCAGCACGCCATTGACACGCGCCGTATGCTGGTTGGACACGACGAACCCACCAAGCTTGCGTATGCGATCCTCCTCATGCGGATCATTCGGTTTGTGATCGAAAGATAGACGCTGGGCCTGGCCGCCACGACAAAGGACCACGCGGCTGTCGCCAATGTTGGACACGTAGCAATGATTGTTGTGGAGCAACACAGTGGCCGCGGTCGCACCACAGAAGCGCAATTCGGGCCGGTCAGTGTTGGTGGCGATGTAGTTCTTAAAGTGTGCGTTGATCTCGGAGTATGCCTGACGGATCCACTGGAGTGGCGGCAGCGAGGGATACTTGTCGATCAGTGACTTGACGATCTTGGGCAGCCACTTGCAGCTGTAGGTGGCGGCCATGGCGCCCGCGTGTCCGTCAAACATGGCGATAAGGTCGGTCTTGTTGGCGCTGCCCGTTGCGGCCATGTTGCCACGGATGGTGAACGCGTCCTCCATGGTGGGGCGGCGGCCCATCGTCTCGGCCATTGAGATGGCGAAGCGGTCGCTGTCGTACCAGGTGTCGCACGACTCGCCAAACGTGGCAGACAAGTCACTGTCGTTGTGATGGTGCGTAAGGTGCAGTTGATTGCTGCGACTGCTTGTGTGGGAGAACAGGTCGTGTGGGATGGTCGTGATGCAGTTGAACGACACGTCCAACATGATGAGATGTTTGAGTTGTTCCAACTCGTTGGGGAGTTGCGTGAGCTTGTTGTGCGACAACAACAGGACGGAGAGGTTCTCGAACGAGTCGACCAGGCGGTCATCGATGCTGGTCAGCTCGTTGTACGAAAGGTCGATCTGATCGATCAGCTCGCAGCGGTACAAAAAGTCGGGGATCGCCTTCAACATGCACGAGGCCAGGCCAACATTACTTAGGGATGGGAAGCACACGTTGTCTGATGTGTCGCGGAACCCAATATGGTCGTTGCCATTGAGGTACAGCTCTTCCAGGTTATAGAATGGCGAAGAGGGCAATGGTAGTGTCTTGAGTTTGTTGTATCCAAGCAGAAGATGGGACAGCGCAGGTGTGTCGATCCATAATGTTGGCGGCACAGAAGTGATGTTGTTGCCCGAGGCATTGAGCATTGTGAGCGACGTCTGGAGGAGTGGGCGCGGGAGTGATGTGAGTCTGTTGCTAAAGAGAATGAGTGTGGACAGCCCGCTGAGCGACTCGCCGTCGTCGGCGGAGGGGATTGGCGGGAGGTCGCTCAGACCATTCTCAGAGAGATCAAGATGCTCGAAGCGACAACGGGTTCGGAAGAACATTGGCGGCAGGCGCTCGATGTTGTTTCGTCGCATCCTAAAGTCCTTGAGCGAGACGAGGCCCTGACGCTCCTGGAACAGCTGCTCGGGCAGCTTCGCCAGTTGATTGAATGAGATGTCCAGGATCTCGAGCGCGACAAGCTTGCTCAGCTCGGCGGGAAGGTCGGCCAGGGCGTTCTTTGAGACGTCCAGATGCGTGAGTTTGGTCAGTCGTCCAAGATCCAAAGGTAACGCATCCAGCTTATTGTCGCGCACTGATAGCTGTTGGAGATTGGCGAGCAGGCCAACCTCGGTTGGGAGGTAGTCGATGAGGTTGTTGCTGAGGTCCAAGTGTGTGAGTGAACAGAGGTGGTGGATATCCGCGGGGATTGCCTTGAGCTGTGCGTGTGTTACCAGCAGTGTTGTGATCTGGCCGAACCAGAAGATGCTTGGCGGCAGGTATGTTGGCCCGCACCATCCCGGGGCGATGTTGGACGACAGGTCCAACACACGCAATGACTTGAGATAACTTAGTTCGCTTGGGATTGGCTCACTGTTCACTGGACTCGTGTCCACGTGTTGTTGTCCCACCACCGAGTTGAATCCATCGTCCATCAAGTCCGACGTGTCTGTGGACATTGCAATGAATGACAAAGGCTCCTTATCATCCTTTGGTGATCGTGGAGTAGTCTTCTCCGACGACAAGTCAGAGAATGATGAGTTCTTAAGTGTGCTTAGGTCGACCACGCCATTGACATTGACATTGACATTTACATTGCCACTGCTGTTGCCACCAAAGTTGATCCTATTGTGTGTTGTTGTATTTACATGCTGTTGTTGTTGAAGTTGGTCGTCAATGTGATCGTCTTCGCTGTCCTCTGTGGACGTTGCTGCCACAAGGAATTGATTGCCAGCCAGTAGCAAGGTATTGAGCTCTGGCATGCTGGCCAGGGACACTGGCAAGTGTGTCAGTCTGTTGTAAGACAGGTCCAGCGAGCTAATCGATCCCAGCTCACATATTCTAGTTGGCACCGATTCAAGATTGTTCTTTGACAGTATAACCTTTTGTAAATTTGGTCTGTGTAGCATATCATCCTCATCAATTGTCTTGAGTCCCAAGTTTGATCTGATTGATTGAATGAGTGAGTGAGTGAGTGAGCATGAGTGCGATCCAGGGGATAGTTCCACTGAACATACTTATCGTAGACGGTGGAGAATTGACTGGAGTTGGACTTGGATGGAAGACGGAATCTGGGTGGACTGGAGGAGGTTGGTGATTGTTCGGATGATGATGGCGATTGTTCGGTTGATGAGGTAATTGCTACTCCCTCGTTGATTGGCGCGGACATTGGTCGCTGTCTAGGTTTGATTGGTGGTGGTATTGGTTTCTCATGATGATGTTGCTGTTGATGTTGATGTTGATGTGTCGTCCCTGCTGCCACTGTTGTTGTGGTCGTTGCCACTGGCAATGCTTTTCGGGCTGCAGCCATCATTGCTTCCAACTCTGATCTATCGGCCACAGACTTCTTTCGAATAGGATCCGACTTTCTTCGAGAGTGAAAGAAGTGTGACATTGTTTGTTGTTGTTGTTGTTCAGTTCACTTCACTTCAATCACACCTATTGTTGATGCTGTTGCTGTTACTAATGTTGATGTTGCGTTCCAGATAGACTATAATGATGATTTATAATATGTTCAGTAACTTTGTTTGATTGATTGAATGATTGATTGATAGATTGTTTGTTTGTGTTGGAAATGGTGTCAATGTGACGCTTCATTCAATCATTCATTCAAACAATCAATCAATTGGAAACAATATGTAGACGATGGATGAATTGTTTGATTGTTTGTTTGTTTGATTGATTGAGGAGATGGGCGGTGTAGGAGTGAGAGGTAAGCCTATTAGATCGCCTTCCTAGTTGTTGTATTTGTTATACATGTTGATGGAAGTGGTAGTGGTAGTGGTAGTGGTAGTGGTGGTAAGGGTAAAGCACTTGATGTTGATCGTCTGTACACACATTGGAGGATGGTGGGCATGTGTGTATTTGTCGTCACATCATCATCTGCATCATCAACCAACCTCTAGTGTGTGTGTGTGATGATGGAAGTGTTTAATGCAACACAACAGTGAGTGTTTGTTGTTGGGCCTGAGCCAGTATGTCAACATACCCTACCTATCTGTATTGTTGTTGTTGTTGTATGTAATATATGTATGATGTTGCAATGAATGAATCAATGATTGAATGATTGTTCATAAAGGCTTGTGTAATATTACCGCCCAACCTTTTGTAATTATCTATTATTCCTAGTACTACTACTACACTTGTTGTATTATGTATGTTATTATTGTTGTTGTTGTAAGTGATGTAATTGTTATTGATAAGTTAATTTGTTGTTGTTCATTGTGAATGGACCCAATCAATTAATCAAACATACACCAAACAAACACAACTACGATAACAACAGCATCAACATTGTCCATCAACAACAACAACAACAATAACACTCGACCAAAGATGAGGACGATGCCCCCTTATCCTTTCTGATTGGATGACTGGGTGGAATGGATTGGAATTGAATGGTGATTTATTCAAGGTGCCCCAACACCTTTCTTTTCGTTTGGGGGCCTCATGAGACCCCCAACCGTCGACGACTCATGGACTGAAACTGGAAAACACCTAATCTTTGCAGATGATTGATTGATTAGCTGGTGGTGTGTTTCGTCTTGACGTCTGACACATCGACGATCTCTATATTGATCGGAACACATCATCGTCAGAGTTGTCATTCAATTGTGTGATCATTTGCAAGGCAAAGGGTCCAGTCCAACTCCAAGTTGTATCATCCACAAAGAATGATGACCAGACTGATATATACAAACTTAGAGCTTGGACACGAAACTGCCAAATATACCATCGACAAAACTGTTGATGCGAGGTGCGCGAAGACATGTCTCCCAATGTTGATAGAGACTAGCAAGATAACGCATTGGATGAATGGATAGATGGTTACAATGTTTGGACTCATCAAATGATACTGGTGTCACTGGTATCGACTTGCGGCGCATCATCTCAATACACTTCTCCACATCTAAATAAGACACTACCGAATCATTGATTGAGTAGAAATAGAGTTGAGGTGCGTTGATCTGATTGATTGGGGGGGGGGGGGGGGA
>NW_012236525.1:986757-1038859 GCF_000787575.1 Acytostelium subglobosum LB1 | reverse complement strand
AAGGGGGGGGGGGGGGGGATGGAGTGATGTGAGTGAGAGAGCGTGTGAGTGATGATCCATCGCATCCCGGTCAATAAATATATTTACAGGACATAATGATAGTCGTTTCCAGAAATCACTGTTCAATGTTCGGACATCAACTGCTCTCTCGTATACACTACAGGTCACTGACATCAGTGATCGATACAGTTTTGAGTTTGGAAAAGGTTGTATCAATGATTTGTACGCCGCGGCGGTTGTAATATCCGATGGGGAACTATCAAATATCTGTCCTTTGATCAATGGTATAAGTGGTGCGTATCTCTATATTGTTGTTGAGATAGTTAGGAGATGAGTTAGGTTAAGGTTAGGAGCTCCCATTTACCTTCTCATTGAGTAATAACTCGTAGAAGTAACTTAGTAGAGTCGCATTGCCAGAGAACACTTGAATGATTATATATCGTGGAACATTGGCCATCTCTTCCAGGAGGAAGTTGGCCATGTTATGTGCTAGAATACGCATCTTTGATGGAAGGAAGCTAGTGTTTGATTGAATGATTGATGAGTTTGTGTCCAAGAATAGCTCAAACTTGAACCAAACACATACTGTCCAGTTGATAATGGAATGAGTGATAGAGTACAGAAGCCATTCTCTCTGTAGATTTTGGTGTAGCGCTCGAGTAGATGTGCCTTGGCATTAATCCATCCTATCAGTATTGCTAATGGATGCACCTTTAGACCAAACTTTGGTATAGGATGCACAGGCATCACAATCTTCCATTGACAATTTGTTGCTCCAAGTGGAGTGCATACTGTTGTTGTTATCGCTTTTGCTGTTGTTGTCGCTTTCGCTGTTGTTGTCGCTTTTGTTAACTTTGATGAAGTTGCAGTTGTTGTAGTTGCAGATGAAGTTGATGTAGTTCTATTATTTGTCTTTGAAGCATTGTTGTTGTTGGAATTTGTCTGTGTCTTTGTCTTCAATGTATTCATTGATAAGGATGATTATTATTATGGTATCAGAGTTATATATATATGTGATCATTAGTTCATTCAATCAAATAAATGTGGTGGTCACCAAAGAGGGGTGTGATCAAACGAGGGTAGTGTAAACGAGGGTAGTGTAAGCGAGGGTAGGGTAAACGAGTTGTTTTTTGGAATAAAGCAAAGTTCACTTGTCGAGTCGACAACTTTATGGACATAGTTGGAAGGTGCTACGTGACACATCCTATTTAGCTCCGTCATCAAAGGAAGGAAGGAAGGAAGGAAGAATGGATATAGTATATAGCCAATCCAACCAACGAGTTTCGTACTTATAAGTTAAAGAGAGATATAAAATCGACAATACTATAGATTGACATCGGGAAACGATAGCGGTATTCAAATATTCGTCGATTGGAACATCAACAGCTTCAAAGATATCGTGTCCAAAGTATTTAGGAGGTAAGATAATTCGTCCACATCCCTCTCCCATCACTCATTCAGTCAATCAATCAATCTGATTGATCTATGTTTATCATGAATGAATTCATAATAGATGTGACACGGTTCACATTCTTAGACACACTGATCAATATACGATGTCCTGTATCTCATCTTCAATCAATCAATCACCCCTTTGTGATGTCACATTGTCCTAAGATCATAACCACAACGACTCGAACCAGCCCATCACTCATTCATCTCACCTAAGTAATACAAAGTCATCGTGTTCGTAGGAAGGTTGTCACCGGTATGTTGGAAAATGGACATTTGGCGTTGGAGTTGGCGTTGGCGTTAACATTGACATCATTATTGGCTATGGGCTTGTCCATATGTCTTAAACATTTCCCCAAAGTTGATTGATTGATTGATTGATTGATGGATTGTTATTATGATTATTATTGTAAATGTATATAATATCGTTGAGCAACCAACATCAACAACATCACATCACATCATATCACTATCACTATCATTCTCACATTGTCCAATCATTGAACCTAACCAATCAACTTCACTTTAATGTGTACACTTTCCACACCTTTCAATCATAATCGAATGACTTGACTGATTGAGTATCCCGTATCCAGTCGCGTGTGTTGTGTCACAACCTTCTATGACATAACCACGAACCCTTACCCTAACCCTGACCTCGCACCACACCACACCACTTCATTCATTCACTATCACTCATTCTATCAATCATTCATTCATTCATTCATTATCATGAACCTATGTATACGATACATCATCATACATATACTACCTCTACAACACACATATACCATCACACTCACTCACTCACAAGTGTGTAGTTAGTAGTAGTAGCGTGGCCGTCACACACTCATGATCCCTCTCCTCGGCTTGGCTTCCTTCCTATCTCTTACACTCGCTGTCACTTTAAATAGACACAAAGTTAGGTGCTTCAGAAAGATAGATAGAGAGATTAGATAGTTAAGGAAAAGAGATAAAGAGACAAGCCTTGTCTTATTATCAATCATACAATCAATCAATCAATCAATCACATCATCATCACCAATCAAACTACCTCAACAAGAAACAATGAGAGGTAGATTCTTTAATATATTACTTGGCATGTTTGCAGTGTCCTTGTTGATGGTGTATCAGTATACATCGCTGACAAGGAACTCGGCTGTACGTATAGACAATGATGCCACGGCTCAACAATCAAACAAACAATATAACAATGCATGGTCCAGTGTGGACAAGTCCATAAAGATGTTGGCCCCAGACATCATGCCATCGAGGATTGGCAAGGGCGTGCGCCACATGGCCGACTCACCAGCAGAGCCCCAAAGACGTACGATTGTCGTCAACCCCAACATGACGCTCTCGTCGCTGCCGTTCAAAGTGATCTCCATCCTGCCGTCGGCCGAGGACCCCACCACGCCCTACGAGCTGTCTGGCGGCAACTCGCCCATCACCGTCATCTTCAATCGTCCAGTCATTGCCATTGGCACTGAGGACCTCGATCACCAGGACGTCAGCAGCTTCTTCAAACTGCGCTGTAACTCTGCGGTGCCAGTGGACGGCCGCTACCGTTGGGTGACCACCTCCATCGCCCGTTTCGACGTCAATGGCGCATGGCCAACCGATCTCAATTGTACATTTACGGTGGACCCTGCTGCCAAGACATATGACGGTGCATCATTGTCTGAGACCCCGACCCCCGTGCTCTACACCACGCCACAGTTGACGATGAGCATCTACACGGTCACCTCGGAGAAGTCTGACCAATTGACCAACAACACCTGGAATCCATTCACCAATGCCTTGCAACAGAATGGCTCATCGTACAATGGCAACTACCCAGAGGTACCACCCGACGGCATTGTCTACGTCACACTGAGCTACGACTTCCAGCTGGCTGCCGTTCGCACCAGTCTCAAGGCCATCCGTGTGTCTGATGGAGCTACCATTCGCTTCAACTTTGTCAACTGCAATCAATCTGGCATCAATACTGCCAGAGTATTCTGCATTTCCTTTGAGGACCAACTTGGTGTTGGAGAAGAATACTCCCTCATTCTTGCTGAGGATGCCAAGGTACATCCCAACGCTGGACCAACCTCTGCACCACTCTCAGTTGGTGTATACGGTCTCTTCCCATTCGTATTCCCCTTCCGGTAAGTCATCCTTTCATCTCTGTCTACCTCACATCAATGCTAACATCATCAATCAAACAGTGTATCATATCCAATTTCAGAGAACACTCAACTACTCCTACTTCGCCATGGCATCCTGGACATTGCATCAACAGATGTTGCCACATTGTTGAAGGAATCAATCTGCTTCACTCCAAGTCTGAACTTTACCCTCATCATCAAGGACATCACATCAATCCAAGTATGTACAATGAGACAGTCTCATCATCAATTCGGCCAAACACTAACACTCGCACGCAAACAACCAAAGATTGACGCATTGTTTGAAGCTGGAAAGAATTATACAATCAAAATCAATCCAGTTAAGACAATACTGGATGGATGGAGTCTGCCTCTGCTCAAGCATTCGGCTGACTTCCAGATGAGAGATGGACAGGCCTACGCGGCAGGACTCTCGCAGCAACCTCAGATATTCTCGCCATCTGACAACATCACTCAAACATACACGATCAATCAGAACAAGATGATCTCTTACGCATCTCTCGATTGTGCCAGTTCACCATACTCTGTTGCTGGATACCCCGTTACCAAGTCCAACATTATTGCCGCACTCACCAGCCTTGCCACTGGCAGACCCACTGCCGAGCTTGGTGATTCACTGGAGAACATCACATTGACTCAAGTACAGGACAACCAGCCCAAGGTCACATCACTCAATGCTAAGCGTCTCTGGCAATCCAGTGGCGTATTCCTAGAGTCACGCACATCCTACATTGACTACCAATGCCGCCCATACAACCAGAACCAACTCATTCAGGAGTCTGACGTCAGTGTTGCAGTACTGGCATACGGCCGCGACAACGCAATCGTCTGGGTGACCAACACAACAAACAACGCCAATGTCGAAGGCGCCACCGTCTACTTCTATGGTCGCCAGAACGACTCGATCGTTCTCAAGGGCAAGGCCAAGACCAGCGACAGCGGCATCGTGTCCATCCCCAAGAACTCCTTGCTCAATGCCATCGTCGTTGAATACGGTCCCAGCAACAGACTGTTCATCCATCAGATCAATCTCGAGTACGCCTACAATGCCGATGAGCAGCCAAAGTACCAGTTGTTCACGGACCGCGGCATCTACAAGCCTGGCGACGTCGTGTTGCTCAAGGGATACATCAAGCACACAAAGGCCCAACAGATGACCCACACGGTCACCGTCTACTGGCAGACCGAGGACTATGACCAAGTCACTATGAACATCACATTGGATCCAGTGTTCAACTCATTCGACACTAACTTCACTGTGCCAATCAACAACAAGCCTGGCCACACCTCACTCCTTGTCTCATCGCTCAACCCCAATGGCGACATCGTCTCATCCTCCTCGGCAGACTTTATTGTTGGCGACCCTAGACTACCAAGTGGCGTTGTCACACTCGCTTCCAATCAAACATTCATCGAGTATGGCGACTCAATGACACTCTCAATCAATGTCAAGACCACCAACTACCTTGGCACCGTGCAGAATGGACAGAATGTAACACTGCAGTACAAGTGGGCCAGCAACTTCTTTGACGATGTATACAAGGATGCCAGTGGACACATCAATGTGATCACCGACCAGCATGGAGAGGCTACAGCCGTCATCACACTGAGTGGCCAGACCTACCAATATGGTGACCGCATTGATGTCATTGCCTCCTACTTGGACCCCTCCCGCTCATTCATTCAATCGGAAACATTCACCCGATTCATCACCAATGGCGAATACCAGTTCAAGTTCAGCCTTGCTCAGTTTACCAATGCCCCAAGGGTCGTGCCCGGATCACCCCAAGGCATCTTTGTCGAGCTTTACCACATCCCAACAATGACCACTGTCAACGGCGTCACCGTGTCCCTCATGCTCACCCAGTGGGAGACTGCCTTTGCCAAGCGCACTGTTGCTACCACCGTCTCGACAGACGACACCCACAAGTACTTCTGCACCTTCACCACCAACTCTGAGTATATTGCGCCGCCATGCCACTTCACAATTGACGATCTTGATCCTCATGTCATTGTTGCCCACGCCAAGGATCCAAAGAACAACAGCATCTCCAACACATTCGAGGTCAACTATGATCCAGAGTTCTGGGCGCAGAACCCCTACAAGCTGTCCGAGTCTCTCAATCTCTACCCCGATCGCAACTACTATGACGATGCACATCTGCCCACGATCACCTATTGGAATCCATTCGCATCGGGCGAGGTACTGGCCTACTGGGGTTGTGACAAGTACACCAGCATGATGCGCATGACCGTACCATATGGTGTCAACACTGTCAGCCTCCTCTCTCTACCCAAGGCATGCCGTCAATCCGGACTCTTCTTCTCGATGGCAGTGCTTGGCAAGCAAGAGGGCTTTGACATCCCCGCTGGCGTTCCCGTGTCCTCCAACAACAGGAACACAGCACGTGGCCTCACTGGCACCAAGAATCTAAGCATCAGACAGCCTCCAACCATCAATGTTACCATCGCTCTCGACAACCCTGTTGTCACTCCAGGCTCCTCAACCAACATCACAATCAAGGTCACCAACTCTGCCGGCCAGCCACTCACTGGACAAGCCGAGGCATGTGTGTTTGTTGTGGACAAGCGTGTCCTTGACTTGGTCCCACATCCATTGGACAATGGCGATGAGTTCAGAACCTACACGCCCTGGTCAATGATCACTGGTGAGACATCGCGCAATGGTATCGTCGACAACTACATCATTCAGTTCAAGACCATGCTCAGAAGACTGACCTTCAACAGATGGCTATATGGCTCATGGTATGACATTGATCAGACTGACGAGGTCTTCTTCAAGGGCCACTACAACTGGCTCACCGAGTCGGCCAACATGTTGGCACGCAATCACCGATGGGCATTCAATGACGATATTGCATTCGACAGTCCATTGGCTGCCGCTGCCCCGCCAATGGCCGAAATGGATGGTGGATCTGCATTCCGAGGCATGGAGAAGGGAGGTGGTGGTGGCGCGCCAAGCAACGGTGTATCAGTGCGCAGCAACTTCCAGACCACTCCTCTCTTTGTTGCCAAGGCCCCAGTCAAGAATGGACAGGCAGTCGTGACCCTCGACTTGCCAGACGATTTGACTACCTTTGAGATCCGTACAATCATCGTCACAAAGGACATTGAGATAGCCACCACCGAGGCGTCGATCATCAGTCGAAGAGACGTCAACATCCTGCCCATCCAGCCAAGATTCGCAAGGATTGGTGACAAGTTTGAGTGCGGTGTGTCAGTTGTCGCGATCAACCCCATCTCCAACATCACCGTCACAATCAACATTGAACAACCAACTCTCATGCTACTCTCCTCAAGCAACTCGTCGACAATCAGCATCCAACAGGGAACGACCAGCAACGTAGTGTTCTCGCTCGAGGCTCTCAGCAAGGGACCCGCTCAAATGACCTTCTTCCTCAAGAGCTCCTCTGGAGCCAACCTCGACGCAGTCCGAGTGGAGTTTGACATATTGGGCAGACAGGCCCCCATCTACCTTGGCACAAGCATGGCCATCACAGCTAACTCTAGTCAGCCACCAGAGGGCATCAAGCTGCCCGCCGCCGAACCTGGCACTGGAACTTTGGATGTTGTCGTTGGAGTTGGCCGTTACCCATCTGTCGAGGCCAACAGTATCCAGATCATGGCCGCTGGCGCAGGCATCCTGCCATCTTCCTCCGACCTCCTTTCACAACAGGCTGTCTTTGGCGCTCTAATATCATATGGCTTCAACCAGACCCTTATCAATCAGGCCAACGCTACACTCAGACAACTGGACGAGAAGCTGAAGCCATACCTTGGACCAGACAGTATCAACAGCTATCCGCATCTGACCTACCAGGACAGCTACTACCCTACACTGTACGCTATCGTCCTGAACCGTCTGATGAACGTCACCAAACTCCAGGGATGGACCATCTCTCCCTCGATCGATATGTGGCGCCAGTACATTGACCAGCAACTCAACAGACGTGTGGAGGACGCTCATCAACACAACTACACTGTCGACAAGGAGGGCATTGCCTACGCATCCCTTGGTCTTGGCTACAACTGGGAGCCAACCTCACCAGACCTGGCACAATATGGCTGGAAGGCCCTGTCTGCCAACATCACAGACAATTGTGGACTGCGATGTCAGACCTACTTTGTGCTATCGTCGTTGTACAACTCTGCCGCTGGATCCCCGCCCCCAGCCTTTGTCAATTCAGTCATCAAGAACATTGAAAACAACATCAGAGTACAGGGTCGCACTGCCTATGTCACCTACGATGCCTATAGCAAGTCGGCTGACATTGAGGCCTCTGCCTATGCCGCTCTCGCCTTTATAGAGGTTGGCCATGAGACACCCCTGCTCGAGAAGATTGTCAACTTTGTTGCCACTGGTGGTATCCAACCAAACATCGTCTATGACTACATTTGGAGCATCTCAAGGGAGCAAAGGACCCTCTTAACCGTCATCCTCACCAACTACGACAGAGTCAAGAAGAGCACACGTCCAAACCTCACTCTCACAGTGTTCAAGGATACCCCATCACTTGAGATCATGTCTGCCACATTCGACACGAACCATGCAACTAGTGTGTCCAACTCTGTCGACTTTAGTCTCTTGGGCAACAACGAAGGCCAGATCATGTTCAAGGCCGTCGGCAGCGGAGAAGTCTCAGCCGCCGTTGGAATCACCTACGTACCTGCAACACTCCCCACCAGTCCAATCTACCATGGATTCTTTGTGCAAAAGGTGATCAAGCCACTCGGCTCCAACACTTCAGTGTCAATGTCGCAGCTCAACAACACATTCAATGTCGGACAGTTGGTTGAGGTGATCATCACCATCACCACCCCAGATGACATTGGCAATGTTATCATTGAGGACGGAGCATCCGCTGGTATTGAACCACTTGACAACAATGTTTACAACCTTGGCTCGGACAACAACAACAACCCAGTGCCATACTACTTGCGATTCTGGTACAGGCCATTCCCAACCCAGGAGACCTACAAGACCGAGGTGATCTTCCGTGGAAACAACATCCGTGCCGGTTGTTACACCGTTTCCTACAAGGCCATCGCCACTACCAAGGGTACCTTTACACTTCCACCAACCAAGGTCTACGCTCGTGACCAACCAGAGGTGTTTGGATTGTCTGCTGGCAGCGTGTACTCAATCCAAGCCTAAACAACTCTTGTAATAAAGTATAACCAACAACAACACTTGTATATAATATAGCACGACCCTCCACATCCTGTTGCAGTTGTGCATCCAGGTCGTGGCATCGCTAAGTGTTTACTACTTGTGATGATGATTGATGATGTGAATGATGGACACTCTAGAGAGTCTCCTTGAGAACCCATGATCCGTTCTTATCTTGAGCGAATAGGGCTGGCGTGTGAATCTCACCCTTGGCCTTGCGCTCAGCTGCAAGCTTCCTTTGGTGCTCCTCAACTTTAGACTTCTCGCGGGACAGAACTCTTGAGGGTTGGTTGGTCTTGACTGCATCGAGTAAACCCTTCCATGCGAAGGTCCAGTCGGTAGGCAGCAGCTTCTCTGGTGCAACATCCTCCATCACACCCTTGGCTCCCTTTAGACTCTCGAGATTGAAGAATGGCTTGCTGTCCTCCTTCTTATATGTTGTTATGGACAACTCCTTGTCCCATGATCCCTTGATCTTTTGTAACTTCTCCTTGCCATTGTACACTGTTGCATCAATCAAATTGTACTGGCCATAGAACATTGGCTACATTGAGTGGAGTGTATGAATGAGTATGAATGAGGCGGGCTGCCTTTCCCTGATCCTTTGACACAACTTACCTTGGCATGGAATGTGCACTTGGTGCGATATTTCGAGTTGGAACAGGTGATGATACTGTCGCCAATGTACTCGCAAAAGCCACGGAAGATACGCACAGCAAGTATTGGCTGTGTAACGGTGTAGACCTCGTTAAACTTATCTAGACGAACCTCCATGTTGCCATCGATGGTCAACTTAACGTATGTTCCCATGAAGTTTAGTCTCATGGGTGCGTAGAAGGTGGCAGAGATACCAGCCTTCTTGTCAAAGGCTGTGCTGGAACAGATGGGTGGGTGATGAGAGAGTTGCTCCGAGATTGACTCAACGACGTAGTTCTTCTCGGGGAACTTGATATCGTACTGGCATGTCTCACCCAGTACCGGGTTCAATGGCTTCTTGGTGAGATCATCCGGCAAGTATCCAGTGGACAAGGCAAACTTGAACACTTGGAGCATACGATCTTGAGCGCTCTCCATGTCGTTACAACTTTAGTTTGGTGCGCAGTTGTTGTAAGTGTTAGTGTTTGTGGATGTGGATGATAAGTGTGATGGATAGATGGATGAACCTACACTGTGAGCAGATCAAAGTGGAGGAAGGCCTCGGGATAGAAGACAAGTGATGACTTGGCTTGGATATGTGCACCACTGATGTTCATTGTGTTCATGTCTCCACCAATCTTTATGTTCTTGATCAAAGTGGACACAAGTGATGGTTCATCCTCAACATCAGTAGTGGCTGCCGGTGTCTCCATTTGTTTCTTGAACTCCTCAGGTATGCTCTCTCCAACATCCTCTTGATACTTTTTACTCGCTGACTTTGCCATTGATTGATTGAATGAATGAGTATAGATTGATTGATTGATTAATCGAGTCTATTTGCTGAATGAGTTGAAGGGACTTAAAATATTGTTGTTGTAACTGTAGAGTGACGTATCGCCAGAGTCATTGAATGACAATGATGAGATGAGACTGTGCATCATTCCCCAGGGAATGGTTTCGTGGTGATCAAGTTGGGCATGGGTACCTTTGCGTACTGTGTCTTGTCCCTCCCCTTTACCAAAAAAATCAACAGTGGTTGGAACCTCGCTATTCGCATCATATCAAGTCATTATGATTGTTAGGTCAACACTATTTTGGTTAACAGGTTATTCGGTTGATCGATTAATATTGATATTATCTCTTCAATCTCAATGTTCGTGGTTATTATAACATGTACAGCCCATTAACAAGTACATTTGACTTGTCATTCCAAAGAACATAGGTACGATTGTTAGGTGCATTTGTAGAGGTATGTTGGTTCTTTTCCTAACACAAGTTCCTTTGATTGTCTTACGGTATCTAGGTGGTTGGACTTTTACGGTCGAAGTTATAAACAAGGTTCCTTATCAAGTGACAAGGTAGGTAGTATGTTCCTTTTTTGATTGATTCCATTCATTGTTGTTTATTTGTTTGATTGTTTATGATAACAACACATATATTTGTTATTATGTATTTATGTATTACTCACATGGAAGAATAACAATGAATTAATGAGAGTGATGAAGGTACCTTGCTTTTGTATTGTTAGTTAACATCCCACATTCTACACACCATTGTGTAAAGTTGGTGAACAGATCCACCCACAACTTCCTTTAAAGGTAATCAATTTGATTGGACTACTCAACAACAACAACAACTACAACAACACAACATAAAATAAACAGAGTATTGTAATTGTAAAAGAATGAGATAGAAAGAGATAATTATTTGTTGGGACAGTTGTTTGTGGATTGTTATCGTAGATATCATAAAGTTATCTACGTCGAGAGAAGAATGTATTTATTACGACATGACGTCGTTGGTTGGGATGATTGGTTGGGAACAACAACCTTTGTTGTTCGCACTCTACATGTTCCAGAATGAATGAAGGTATAATGAAGAAAAAAAAGAAAGAAAAGGAATCAACCAAATATGATTGATTGAATGATTGGACGGTCGGATGGGACGGATGGATAGTGATTGATTGACTACCGCGCCAGTTGGCGGTGGTGTATGTATAAATGTATGTATTGGTTGTGGTGTTGGTGACATTCGACGATAAGTCTGATCAGCACGTTTAGTTGGAAACGGCCATCATACCATCGAGGAAGCCCCAGAGAAGCTTGGCAGCCTCCTCAGCACCCTGCTCGGCGACCTTTCTGTCCTCCTCAGAGAGCTTGTCAATGAGGGCGGCACACTCCTCAGAGTGCCACTCGTCGGCGGTGATGTGCTCGACGAAGAACTTGAGGGCACGCTCGTTGTTGATACCGTAGAACTTCTCAAGACCGTCGATCTTGGACTTGGCAACCTCTGGGACCTGTCTCTCGTAGGCGTACAGAGCACCGAGACCCTTGGCGTAGGACTCGTTGCAGAGATCGTAGTAGCCGTCGACGAGGGCCTTGGTCTTTGGCAGCAGCTCGGAGGACTTGACAGCCTCACGGGTGTTTCCGAGTCCCTCGGCAAAACGCATCCAGAGCTCTGGGTGGTTCTCCTCTCCGCTCTCCTCCTCGGTCAAGTTGCCGAGCAGCACCTGTCTGGACTTGATGTCGTCACACTTGGAGTGGATGGTGCTGATGTATCTTGGGAAGGCGTCGACGTGGTGGTAGTACTGGCCGGCGTAGACCTTGAGGGTCTCGAGGGTGAGCTCGCCGTGGCTCCACTTCTTGTAGAAGTCGTGAGTCAACAGGTGGTAGTTGTCCAGCTTGGCGTCGAGTTGCTTAATTTGCTCGGAAGACATTTCTCTGTATTTATTATATATGTATGTAGTAGAAAGTAAAGAAAGTATTAAAGAAAGAGATAAATAAATAAAGTTATTATTATTTGTTTGGGTTAATGTTTGGTGAATCAAACAAATGATTGGTTCTTCCAGTAAATAGTCGACTACCGACAGACGGTCATTGCCATTGTCAGTGAGTGAGGTGCAGTAACTCGTTCGTATATGCCATACCTTGTTGATCATTCATACATCCACTCACTCACTCAAACACACAACGACGCCTCAATCGGGATTTATAATTATCCAACCATACACACACTCATACCCTCACATGAATGCATTCATTCATCGGAGGTGTATGGAGGACGATTGTTTACACCATCATCATAATTACACACTACTGACTGTATGGTGGATCTCTCATAAGGATGGCCTTGACTTCCAAAATGGCAAGTGATTGTGCTTCCACCACTTTGGTGGTATCGGGGTGGTAGCCCACTGACACTCACACATATTCTCCCCACTAAAGTGTAAAATCACACTACTAACCCCGATAAACATCACTCGTTTTTGCATCCGGTTCCCATGGCCTTCGGTTATCAAGAGCCATCAATGACTCACAGCCAACAGGGTCATACATACTTATATACACACAGACATAGATAGATATAAAGGATAGATAGAATGGTGTGATATTATCTTTAAACTTTATAAACCATTCATTCAAATCACAATGTTAATGTGACGATTGTTGTGTTGTGTTCCCAATTGGCATCATTGTGGTTACCAACCAAGAGTTCCAGATAATAATAATTTATAATAGATCATCCTTGCTTTATCGAGCGGACAACCATCATACTTGTGTAGGGGCATGACATTGTAACGAATATAAACTTGGTGATTGATTGATGACTGATCATAAGGTGTAATTATGGAGTAATCAATGAGTCTGAACACATCATGGTTGTTGTATGCGAGGGTTTTGTGTGAGGGTTTGCAAACTTGGTTGGGTTGGGGTGAGGGCGAGGGCGAGGGTAAGGGTTAGGGCGAGGGTAGGATAAGAGACAAAGACAGAGATAGGATATATTGTTGATCGACAACTACAACTACAACCAACTATAAACACAATCACAACGACTAGCTGTGTGTGTTTAATAGATGGGTAGACTTTAATAGTATTGCTATATTTTAACTAACTACTTGTTGGGAGTCATGGAGGATGGGGTGATGGTGACCCATGGGAACTTCCACTCGTCTGGCATACCAACGTGGACGTAGGACCAGTTGTTGTCCTTCCAGTTGAAGGGTGGCTGCTGGTCGTGGGTGGGACCGGACTGGGCGGCGACCTGCATGGCGCGCACCATTGGCTGGTTGACGGCCTTGGAGTCGATGCCTCCAAAGGCGTCCTTGTTGAGGTATGGGTTGCCCGATGGGTTGGACTTGACCAAGTCGAAACGGCTGCTGATGGCATTGCCTGAGTTGCCGCCAGACAGGGTGTCGTGCTGCCAGTTGTTGTATCTCAGCTCGGCCTGGTACTGCTCGAATGTGTAGACGGTGTTGGCGTCGCGACGGAAGATCATGGCGCGGGGGTTGGCCGAGTAGGTGAAGAAGTTGCCGTAGGTGGAGGTGTGGTACATGGTCTCGTTGAAGCCCGAGATGTTGTAGATGTACTCAAAGTAGGGCACGTTGTAGCTGGGCCAGTAGCCGGTGCGCACAATGTTGGTGACGTCGTCAAACTCGACGTAGCCTGGGATCTGCTCCAAGATGTAGACCATGCCGTCCTTGGCGTCCTCGCCTGGCACGAAGCGGTTGTAGTCGACGATGATCCACTGGTTGTTGTAGGTACCACTGTTCTGGATGGCAAAGGTCGAGCACCAGGTGGCGCCAGATGTGGCCATACGATTGGCAATGATAACACGGATCCATGAGAGAACGGATGATGGGGTGACGGCAAGGTAGAGCTCGTTGTTCATGATGCCGTTGGTGGTCTCGATGACGACGAGGCCAGTGTCGAGCAGGTAAAAGTCATCGATGGACGACAGGGAAGCTGGGTACGAGCTGAACATGGTGGTCTTGGAGGCGGACTGGGTCTCGTCCGAGAAGGCAAAGGTGTAGATCTTGAACAGACGCACCATCTCGTAGAATGACGACCAGGTGGTGTGGCCGGCGTACAGCTCGGTAAGGTCGTCAGTGAGCTTGATCAAACTGGAGCAATGGCCAGTCTTGCGCATGAACTCCTCGACAGACTTGAGGGGTGGCATGGCAGACACGTCACCGCTGGTGTAGTTGAGTGCGGGTCCAAGGTCGATCATGTCGCCGTCCATGTTCATCAGCAGGATGTCAGACAGGGTGAGGGTCTGCGATGGCTCGATGTTGGCGTCTTGGTAGCCCTGGTGGAGGAAGTTGATCTGAGTCCAGACGAGGCCCACCTGCTGCCAGTATGGGTCCTGGGGGAAGGAGGCGATCTGCTGCACCATGTAGTCGTTGTTCTCGTTGACCCAAGTGAAGACGTTCTGGGGCACGGTCTTTTGGTACTCGTTGACAAACATGTTGTTCCAGTTCTGCCAGATCATGTCGGCCGAGAGGAAGCCCTCGATGTAGCCGGCGGCGGCGGCCTGCAGTGTGTCGTTGTATGCGCCGTTGGTCGAGATGGACAGGTAGCCCCAGCCGGTGGTCATCATCTCATTGCTAAAGATGGCCCAGGCGATGCCGTTGGTGCTGTTGCCCGTGAGCACAGTGAAGCGATTGTTCAAGTCCAACACGACTGAGTAGGTGGTCATTGGAATTGGGCCACCCTGGACGTTATTGGACATAACAACTGATGAGCTGATTATTGTCATCACAAAGGCCACAAAGGCCAATGTCATCATTGATGTATATCTCATTATAAATAAATTTGATTGATTATGTATTTGTATGATTGTGTTGAATGTGGAATGTTCCATCAACAACAACAAGGTACTACCTGATGTGGGAAGTGATCATTCCACTTTGCATTGTTGTTGTATTATTATTATTATTATCTTTGCAAAACAAACAAAAAAAGAAATCCCGAAAAAAAAATCAAATGATTGTGGGAGTGAAGGCCATGATTGGCCTCCCCATCCAAGGACTCAACAACACTCAAGCCCACTCTAACACACACACAATCACATGTGATTGACCCATCTGATACGTCAATCGACCTTCAGAACCTTCTTCCTCCCATTCTAAACATTCCAACTACTTTTCCAAAAAGATAAAGAATAAGCCCGGACACGACACTCGACAACAAAGAACAAGAAAGTGCTAGCGATCCTGAACTTGACACGAACTTGAAGATGAACTTGAATCATTCTTAACAAAGAATGGGCTGTTACTGTTTAAATTCAGATACTTTGATAATTAATCTGTTTAAAGAGAGATAATATTTGGTCGAACATTGGCACACGCATGGCTAAGGTCGCTCAGAACTATCATGATCATTTTTAAATTTATGATCATTATGGAGCCTTTATGTGATCACACGCATCTTGTGCAATCGATCAACATTTGGGTCCAAGACCTTGGACCACCAGACCCAGCTCTGTCTTGGAGTTCAAATACTCGCACAAATTATTACATGAGTTTATGGTGAGATTAAGGTTTAGTTAATGATTGATCAAAAGTGAGTGGTTTGATTGATTGTTTGACAGAATGATTGATTGAGTGTGTGTGAGTGTGTGTGATTGAGTGTGTGTTTACTTGTGTTATAACAATCAATCAATCAATCAATAGTGGACACTCACTCCCCCGAAAGTAATTGTCTTACATCATCAAACATCCACATCTAATCATTCAACAGATTTATTGGTTTTAATCAAAATAACACTTTGTTTGTTGTTGTTTGGCACACACTAACTCTAAAACACAGACACACGCGTCATTCAACCAATCATCCATCATCCATTCATATTCATTAATTCGCATACACACACTCTCTTTCTACTCAATTCATTCAATTCATTCATTCATTTCATTCTTTCATTCAATATATATATACAAATATATTAGTAGTATAAAGTGTAGAAGACTCAAGTACTTGAGTCCAATACTATATATATCTAGCAACGACATTTACTCTCAAAGGATGAATACTTCAACATCATCGACAGGCTCAGGTGGAGGCTCAGGCATCAACTCAAGTTCAAACAATGTCATGCTGACACCAACTAAGAAGAGTGCAATAACATCATCACTATCCAGTATCAATACAAACTCATCGGATTCAATCGAAGGTAGGTCATTGGGAATAGGGCATCACACAAACATCATGTCTAGACACATGCTAACAACGTAACAATCAACATACGAACAGTTGATTCATTCAACTTCCCTGCAAGTGAATGGGTTGCACGTGTGATGCATCAGCATCCAGATGTATTGGAACTACGAGAACGCATTCGTCCTATAAACAACGTAAAGTCATACTCAAGAAGCAGGACATGTGCCAAGACAGAGGCATCACATGTGATCACCGACGAAGTGTTGCTTAAGTTGATCATGCAATACCTCCACGAGGAGAACATGACAACATCACTCAAAAAGATACAGGAGGAGTGTAATATAAAGTGTAAGCATGACCATCTCAATCATTGGAACCATTCCAATCACTCACTCAATCACTCCAATCAATCAATCAATCAAACAAAACATAGTTGTACCAAACGAGATTGAGAATGAGGCATTACCAACATTATTACGCATTGGTATAAAGGATGCGAATAACTTGTTTGGACCATTGGAATCACCTTGGGAGATTGACCCCGAGGTAGAGGCGTATCACGCCTACGTCTCGGACCAGGACGGCGACAGCCACGAGGACGACAACAGGAATATATGGGAGGATGTCAATGATAACTCAAAGGTCAAGATGCTAAAGAATGCCGACAACAATACAGTGCAAGCTGCTACGCTTAACATGCTGATCTGGTGGCTGACAAACAACCCAAATGCCACCGACGCCAACGAGTTCAAGAAGATCTTCTTCCTGACCTATCCGTCGTTCACGACGGCCGAGACCATCATGAGCAAGGTGATCCAGATTTACAACGCGCCGTCGCGCGAGATCAGTGACAAGCTGCTCGTCGTCAACTTCTTCTGGTACTGGATCGAGCAGCACCCGCAGGACTTTAACGACAAGCTGCTGTCCATTCTCAACAACTTTATCGACAACCAGATGGGCAAGGACGGCCTGACCAGCTGGGCCAAGAAGCTCAGGACGTCGATTGCCAAGACCGAGAGCGGCCTGATCAAGAAGAAGGACAACTCGGGCCGCGAGCCACTCGAGCCCAAGGTGCCCAAGAACATCTTCTCGCCGACGCTCACCTTTGACGACATTGACGAGGAGGAGATAGCCAGACAGCTCTGTCTGATCGACTTCCAGATGTATGAAAACATCAAGTCGTCCGAGTTCCTGATCAAAGGTTGGACCAAGCCACAATTCAGATCAAAGGCCATCAACCTACTCACAATGATGAAGCGATTCAATGACTTTACAAAATGGGTAGCGTCCAGTCTACTCAACGAGCAACTGATCAAAGGCAAGTCCAAACTATTGGCCAAGTTCCTAAAGATATCAGAGGTATGTTATTGATCACACTCAATCAATCAATCGATCAATCACTCACTCACTCTCATTGGCAACAGCATCTAAGAGCAATGAACAACTTCCATTCATTGATGGCTATATATGGAGGCATTAACAATACGACAGTTTGGAGGACCAAGGCAGTTCGAAAGGATTTGAGTAAACAGCAACAAGAGGTTCGTATACTCCTTTGATCGATCGATTGATCAAGACCAAATATGGACATGATCACTAACTCAAACAACATCATCAACTCATCAGACATACTTGGAACTTGAGAAGTTATTCCATAGCGAGAACAATTACAAAGCATATCGTGTAGCATATAAGGATGGCAAGCCACATTGTATACCATTCCTGTAAGTTAAGTTATACCCGCGGGACAGACTAGTCCTCATCACTGACATGACACACGACAAACTATCACAGGGGCATTCATCTTAGAGACTTGGCATTTGTGGACGAAGGATCGGCTGATAAGATCGATCACATGATCAATTTGAACAAGCGAAGAATTATGTATAGAGTGATAACTAATACGATGAAGTATCAAACGGTCACTTATAACTTCCTCAAGGTTCATCAGATCGCATTGTTCTTGACCGATCTCAAGATAGACAACTTTGAGCCGGTCAAGAGTCTGGACCTTGGCTCACACGACACTGTTCTCCCAAGCAAGTGATCACAACTCGACAATCATTCATTCATTCCAAGATCCTCTCTCCATTATACAGTTCGCCACGATCATTGAATCGTATTCCAAATCATTCATTCCATGTACCATCCTCCTCCCTACCCTTTACCTCCTCCTTCCTTCTCGCCAACAACAGCATACTGCATGTGTAACGCTCCATCTTGACATTGTACAATAAACCATGGTCCATAAATATGTATTGAACTGGAGCTGAATGGTTTAGCTCTGCTGCTTAGTGCATCCATCCTGCGCCAGGTGTGTGTTCAGATCCAAAGTGTTGGAGAGGAATAGTGATGATCATGACATGACATGCCATGCCACGGTTGGCCAAGTGATTGGCTATTAAAATTAATCCTGATAGAATGATCTTGATTGTCTCAGGGGTCCTTCCTGCTCTTCCATGATTGATTGAATGAATGAATGAATGAAGTGTTGCTGCTGCTGCCAATCCATTTGATCAAATGCTCAAGCAAACATGCAAAAGAACAGGATCAACACTCCAAGTACAAAGAATATCCTTGACAGGAATATTGATTCAAACTCATTCTCTCTTTGTCCATTGCCATTGCCATTGCCATTTGTTTGATTATTCTACATTAATGAGTGAATGAATGAATGAGTGAATGAATAAGAGCGAAGGAGAGACCTCCAACTTACATAAAAGTGAAGACCAAATAGACCAGGGAAGAAACCAAAACCTGCAGAGAAGGACACGCCTCCAAGTTGAGTGTTCCATTGGTTGGTTCCAAATATATCTTGGAAGTATGGTGGAGCCCGTCCGTTAGCATTGGGTCGAGCCTGTTCAGGTCGTCCAGGTGGACGTTGTGGAATAGTTCTATTCTTTCGAGGATCTGTCTTATTACTACCTCGTCCATATATTGGTATCAGCTTCTCCTCTGTCACTGGTGCCTTGCACACTGGACATTGTTGACTTGGGTTATGTTGTAGCCATTGGAATATACATGACCAGCTGAGTATGTCGTTGTTGTGTCAGTCCTTGTCCTCATTCATTCATTCATTAAATCAATCATTGGTCATGTTAACATACCAGAATAGATGTCCACATTGAGTGACAACTGGTTCAGAGACATTATCAAAGCATATATTACATTCAAACATTCCATCATCACCTCCTGAGCCGCCTCCTCCTCCTGTTCCAGATGATGCTGAATGTGATTGTGTATCTTTCTGAACTTGTTGTTCAGGTTGTTGTTGTTGTTGTTGTTGTTGTTGTTGAGGATGTTGTTCATTGTCATCTGTTTCAATCATTGGTCTGTCTTGAGATGATGATGTAGATGATGACGATGACGACAATGATGTATCTGTAGTTGACGATGATGTAGATGTAGTACTTGTGCTTATTCTTCTCCTCAGTATTGGTTGATCAAGAATTGATGTATTGTCAACATCATCATTAAATGGTGTAGACATTATTTCTGTATATATATATATAATATATCTTTATCTTAGGATATTGTCAAACAAGAGAATGAAATTGAATGTGAAAGAATCTTCCAAAGATGGATTTAGTTTGTTTTTGTTTGGCAACAGACCTGCTAAACAGAGTCTTGGTGACTGGTCTTCAATGAGTCATCATTTAACTTAAGTTAATTTAGTAAGTTAAAGCAGGAGAAATGGTATAACTGGTTACGATCAATGGATATTGACAAACAAACTCAATTAGTGCTCTCTGACAATGACTCGATGTTAATCTTCAAAAGACGAGAAACTAGATGAATGTGTGTATGAGAGTGTGAGAGAGAGAGAAAGAGATTGGGATCGATCAATGAAAGAGAGCAGAGGCAGCCTTGCCTGCTGCTTGGTACTACATATAAATGTATACAGAGGACCACAACCACAGGTCACAGCCAATCAGAGTTCAAAGTATACACACTCTATCGATCAATCAATCACTAACTGCCCACACACCACACCACACACACACACACACACACACTACACATATAAACGATGGAAGTATAAGTATGTGTGTATGATGAAGTGTGATCAGTCAATCACACTATGGATAAATGGGATTAAAACACTTATGATGTTGATGATGTGATGATAAAGGTGAGGCATGCCACATGCCATGTGTTCTCCACATCCATTCCTCAATCAATCAATCAGCTGCCACCATCATCATCAACAACAACAATAACAAAACCTAACTTATACCATAGCAATAACAACAACATTCCTCCATTCAATCGTTCGTCAGGTTCTTTCTCCACTACAATTATACATTATTATTATTTGATGTAATCCAATCAAACAGTCAACATCAATCAATCAATCACATCCAATCTTTGCGGCAATTTCAAGTCCGTCCATCAACATCACCCCCACCAAACAATCAATCACGATGAATCCAAGCAGCCCATTCAGCTATGGAAATCCAACGTCAATCACCTCGACGCAACTTAGGCCAGGTACACCAACACCATCTTCCAAACCAATCATTGGTGGTGTAACAGGAGGAGGAGGTGGAGGAACGATCGACTCGGAAATATCAAAGCCCAACCCATTCACTGTCAAGTTGAAGCCTGTTGCCCGGGTTCCTTCGCCCACCCCTCTGTCGCCATCACTCTCATCAACATCCAATCAATCATCGCCCTCAATAAGACCAGTCAGTCCAGGCCTCGGACCAAGTCCAAGTCCAAGCCCAAGCCCAAGCCCAAGCCCAAGTCCAAACTCAAGTCAAAGTCCAAGCCACAGCAACAAGGACAATGTACATACACATACGCCAACAAACAATAGTTCTGCGCCACTAGTTGTAAGAACGTTTATCAAGAAGCCACCTGCTGCATCGATCACAGCTGGGGCACATTCATCATCACCAACATCATCTTCATCGCCTCAACTTTCATCAACATCTTCAACTCCACCTCGTCCTCAATCACCAAGTCTAAGTCAACCTCCAATACTGTCTGTCACATCGACCAACTCACCAAGCAGGCAATCACCAAACACTCACTTGTCACCAAGCAAGGCATCACCAATACTAAAGAGCGTGCCGATCAAGCCTGCCACAATCACACCACCTCAGCCACAATCACAGGCACATTCGCAGACACATTCACAGACACAGCAACAAACACGCCCACATACACCGACGCTACCACAGACTCAGACACAAGTACGACCACAAGCACAGACACAATCGCAACCACAGCGCCCACAGACACTTGCGCAGACACGCCCACAACCCACAGCCACAGCAACAGACACAGCCACAGACACAGCCACAGACCCAACTTCGACCACCTGGCAACTCGACACCTCCAAAGTCACCGGTAAAAAAGGAGTGGAAGCCTGTTAGTCCAATGGCACTGGCTCAACATACCGTGTTGCCAATTGATATGGTGACGACAGAGTCGTCGGAACTCGCAAAGAAGTTGACCAAGCAGTTGACATCAAGTATGAATGGCAAGGAGCCAGAGCGAGTGAGAGTACATACTGCACACAAGGGCGACAACATTGAGCTGACATTGCAACGAGGCGACATCATTCATGTGTTGGACAGACGCGACAAGACCCAATGCTATGGAAGCAATGGACTCAAGACAGGCACCTTCAATATGGCCAATTGCCAACCCATTTCTCCATTGTTGGCAACTCCACCGTCGAGCGCCGAGCTTGCGATTTGCATCGAGGACTACAAGGATGTCACGGGTGGCGGTGCCACAAGCATGGTGCGCGGCGATGTACTGGCCATCCTCGAGCGACGTGGCACTCCAACAATATCAAACTGCTATGGACGAGTGAAGCGCGGACTTGATGGCTGGGGCGATGCAGGCGAGTTCCCACCAAGGGTCGTGCGAGTACTGTCCGCTGAGGAGTTCCAACTGCACAGCGATGTGCTCGACGCGATTATGGAGAGTCGCGAACGCGCCAACGACCTGATATCGGCGCTGTTGCGCGAGTCAACAGAGTCCAGTTTGGCTGTTAGTGTCAGCGCGGGCGCAGGCAAGGACCATCGCCAGGCCAAGATCCGCGATCGTATCAATACCGTTCAGACCACGCGTGTAAATCTCCTGGCCGAGACCGAACCGACGCGCGCCAGCCAGCTACAGCACGACCTTCGTCGCCAGGTCGAAGGCCTTTACGCGCTCATGGACAATGAGTTCTTTGTGTGTGACGAACAGGGCAGGGTGCAGACCGATGACGCGTCATCAACAGTCTCGCCCATCACACTACTTCGCGAACACTACACATTGGCCGGCGAGAAGAAGACCATCAAGTTCGACCGCACGATATCCTCACGCGACAGCCAGGTGTTCTTTGAGGTGAGCACGAGCACTGGAAGGTCCAAGCTCTGGGAGTATGGCCAGCTGGTTGTGGACCTCAGGCTCACGCGATTCCTTGCCACGCTTGGCAGTGGCAGCAGAACACTCGAGCTCTACATCTCACTGCACAACTGGGTACAGCAACGAGCTGTTTCTGAGCAGATCGTGGTCAACATTGTAGATGGAGCCATTGTTCCATCGCCCAACCATCACAACAACAACGTCATCAGTGTGCTGTTCAAGAATATCGAGCCATTAGACGTATGCGAGGATACAATACTATTGATTCGTGCGATTAGACGTGGAACAATGAAGGACAACGTGGCAATTGGCAACAGCAACTTGGCGACAGGTGGCAACGGCAGTGGCAATGGTTATGAAATCAAGAAAGGATGCGCGGCAGACCTTCGCCGTCCATTCGCCCAAGCAGCCATAAAGATCGCCAGTCTAATCTCTGATGCGCAACCCGGAGTCTACAGCCACGAAGTCTCAGCCATGTTCTGGACATCATCGAACGACGCATCATTCGCAACATTATCCGAGCGTAAGTGTCCACTTGCTTACCGCCCGCAATGATTCCATCCCATCATTCATCACTAACCCCTTCCCACCAGTTATAACCAAACATAGTTGTGATGAGGACTTGAGGAAGGCTGGAGTGGAGCCAGTCCCCAAGAGCCAGGGCTCACAGTTGCAGACACAGGTAGCAGTGTCATTCTATGATCAGCCATTCAAGGCGGCAACAGAGCGATGGCCTGAACTAAACAAGTTGCCAAGGGCCGAGAAGCTCGAGCACAAGGCTGTGATCAATGAGCCTCGACATCAGATGTATTTGACGATCGACAGCGCCAAGCTGACACAGGGCAAGAAGTTCGAGGTGTCTGTGCGCATCAGGATGGACACGGGCGAGTTCCTGCCCTACTGCATGTCAATGGGCACCGCGTCACAGCTGCTGACGGACGCGCGGTCTGTCGTATGCTGCTACACCACCGCACCAGTGTGGCATGAGACCATTCACATGGATGTCTCTCCCGACAAGTTCATGTCGGCGCATCTCCTATTCACCATCCGCAGCGCATCGTCCAAGACCAGCAAGTCAGGAATTATAGCCTTTGCATTCCTGCCATTGGCGCAGGCCATTGGTCGTCGCGAGCAAGACCACAATGATGAGGACAACGAGCAGATAGCATTGGCCAATGGAGACTACACCCTCATACTCTACAAGACGTCCACGGACAACATTGATATCAAGTACATTGAGGACGACTTACCTTCAATCGCGCCAACCTCTGATAAGGACAACAAGGACAAGGACAAGTCGCCAGGTCGCGACAAGCCATCATTCACCGTGCGCAAGAATGAACATCTCAAGGTGCGCACACTGTTCCAAACGACACGCTTCGTCCAACATACAGCAGTGGCACAGATAATCAACTGGCGACAGCATGAGTCCGCGATCACCGACATCTTGGACAAGCAGTTTAGATTCGTGGACAGCGTGGCAATCATGCGACAGCTGACGCCCATCATCGACGCTCTGTTCCGCATCTACGACTCTAACACGGCGGGTTCGCTGTTCATCGTCGAGCCTATCGCGCTCACCGTGTACAACACCATCGTCTTCATCATCGCGCTGCTTACGGACGAACGCACCAGCCGGTTTGCGCAGTTCAAGCCTGTTCTGGACGCATACATCCAGACACAGTTTGCTGGCGCGATGGCGCACAAGCACATCCTGAATTGTCTGTGCTTCCACATGCAGGAGATATCGATCCGCGAGTCGGCCAAGATCGCCACCACGCTCAAGTCGCTTGACTACATGTTCCAGCTAATCGTTCGCTCTCGCTTGGTCTTTATGCAGACGGCCTCGCCGGCATTGCGCGCCGAGCACTCTGACGCACAGTGGCGCAACGATGTGTTAGAGTTCCTCGCGCTGTTCAACAACCTGATGGCCAACACTGCGCCCCAGCTCATTGTGATCCAGACCCTGGCCCTGCGCAACTTTGCCACGATGATGAAGGGACTCAGCCAGTTCTTTGACAAGGCGCAGCGCTGTCGCATACTCTGCCAGTTCATCGAGTCTGTGCACGTCAATGTACGCCAAGAGATACTAAACGCCAACAAACTGACCATCTTGTACCAGATGCTCACGGGTCCTCTGCCACTGGACGGCGACACCATCCCCCTGCTGCTACCACTACTTGTTGCAACGATTGAGCGACACTTGGCCGTCGAGCATCTCGAGGAAATGAAGATGTCAGTTCAGCTACTTTCACTGACGCTGGAGGCGCTCGAGCAAGTCACCGCGCCAGACGCCCGTCGCGAGTACCTGGCCCTCCTGGTTAGTCGCCTGCTTGGCAAGGCTGTCACAATGGCCGAGTCTGTGGTCACACTCTCATCCATCACCATGCCTGGCTTGCTCCAGAGCTATGACGTCGCGTTCCTCATCACATGCCTGCTCACCATGCTCAAACATGCACAGGCGCACAACATACTTGTTCCACAGCTCACACTGGCCACGCCTGGCGAGACGACGCGTGGACTAAAGCGTATACTCAAACTTTTGGATTCAATCACACTTGGCCGGATCTATCCAGAGCGCTGGCCCACAATGCATCTGTTCCAGGTTGGTGTGTCCCTGCGTCTGCTGGAAGACCTCACGCCCCTGCTCTACAAACATGCGCCACTTCAACAACAGCTCACAGACACAGGCATCTGGCACACATTCCTCACGCTCCAATTCAATCTGCTTGGCAGTCCTTTGTTGCGTGCAACTGACCACCGCATCAACCGCGTTGCCATCCATACCGCGTCGCAGGTAACGCGTGTCCGCCAAGGTTTGATACATGTGATACGCGACAACTGGTGCTACATGTCGTTCAATCAGATACACTATGTTCAGTTCATGGTGCCACTTGTGTTGCAGACTCTGTTGGCTATTCATTGCGAGGTGGATGAGATGGCACAGGACCTGTTCATATCGATGCTCAAGAATGAGTACTGCGATCGCAAGTCATTGAGGCGCGTTGAGACCAAGATGATTGAGGTGCTCGATCGCCTGGTGATTGCAGGCCAGACCGTGGACGAGAATATCTTCCGCCAGTTCCTAGGCCGCCGCATCGACGCGTACTTTAGCGCGGCCGATGCGCCAGGAGCCGTCCTGGACGGAGCATTCCGCTCAGATGGCCGAACATTCATCGCCAACATCACGCACCTGCTCGGCCTGATGTACGATTTCAGGACCCTGCCCAATGATCGCGCATTTGAAGAGGAGCGCACGATCGCCACTCTCAAAATGATGGAATACTTCAAGGATCGCAAGGACACATACGTCAAGTATCTTCAAGAGTTGCTCAGCCAGCATATCAAGAGTGGATATTACACCGAGGCTGGTCACGCCCTGATGTTGCACTCGGAACTATACCAATGGAGCGTAACGACCATCCTGCCAGCACTGGAACTCGAGTTGCCCGACAAGGAGTCGCACGTGACTCTCACCTTCCCGCAAGAGTCAGCGTCTGAGCGTAAAGTTCGCTTGATGCGTCAGGCCATAGTGTACCTGGACAAAGGACAAGCTTGGGAGATATGTCTGGCACTGATCAATGAGCTGAAGCGTCAGTTTGAGGAAACATTCAACTACAAGGCCTTGGCCGACGTCTTGTTCATCGAGGCCGAGTACTACGACAAGATACTGCACACGGACCGATTCTACAGCGAGTATTTCCGAGTGGGCTACTATGGCAAGAAGTTCCCGCCATCAATCCAAGGCAAGGAGTACCTGTACAAGGGCTATGAGCTCGAGAGACTTCCGGACTTTACAGCGCGCATCATGGCCAAGTTCCCCAATGCCGAATTGCTCAAGTCCACGGCGGAGCCATCACAAGACATTCTGGACTCCGATGCTCAGTACCTGTTGATCACGCCGGTCAACCCATCTTCACTCGAGGAAATGGAGAAGCGCGAACAAGACGTGATTGAGGGCACACCCATCAACTCGAGGAACTTCCTCAAGCGCAACCATGTCAAGGTGTTCTTGTATTCCAAGCCGTTCAGGCCCGAATCAACTATCACCATCAAGGGCGGCAATGAGTTTGCCGATCTCTGGATTCGCAATCATTTCCTGGTCACAGACTCTGCTTTCCCAACAATCCATCGTCGTGCCGAGATCATCAAGAAACACGAGGTCATCCTATCGCCTGTCGAAGTGGCAGTGCAGAGCGTGCAGCAAAAGACAGAGGACCTATGCGAGATGATAGTAAGGTATCAGAACAATGGTCAACTCAATCTTAATCCATTGGCCATGGCTTTGAATGGTATAATTGATGCGGCAGTCAATGGTGGAATCACGTTGTACAAAGAGGCATTCCTCAGTCCCAAATCAATCAAAACTGTTGACCAGGCTCATGCCAAGCAGCTCTCTGAATCAATCCGTCTACAAGTTGAAGCTCTTGATCGTGGTCTCCAAATACACTCTGTTCGCTGTTCCGATGAGCTTCGAGGACTTCATGAGAAGATGGAGAGTAAGTCATGAACCATTTGTCCCTAGAAATCTCATTCACTAACCTTGTCAATCACAAATTATTCCAGGCTTCTTCCTCAAACTCAAGGCTGATGTGTTGACACTCTAGGACTATTTCAATCACCCAATCAATCAATAAATCAATAAATCATTCTTGTATATAAACATTTATTATTACTCCAGTTAATCCAACAGAAGTGATCCGAATGCAACTAATAATGAGACAGCCAGGAGATGGATGATCAAGTACTTTCCACCTAACAATGACTTTTTTGTTTCAGAAGGAAGACTGATGAATGAATACTTGATGGTGGCCATTTTTCCAACAAACTTCCTTCCAATACATATGGCAGTACGGTTGGCTGAGGAGGAAGATGACTGTCTTGAGCTCTGACCCATTGACTCTAGAAGTTGTATCTGATACTGATGTTCGGCATTGATTGATCTGGGAAATGTTCCATTCCACATTAGCAATTGATACGAATGAATTGATGGATTGTGCTTGGATAACAACGAGATGTATTGTTCCAATGTACAAGAATCGAGATTGATCTTGAGTGAAAGTTGGAAGTTAGAGCCAACTGTTGATGATGTTGGATGATTGATGATGTCCTGTGGACCGATATAACTGTTGATATATACAATCTTAACTGAGGAGTTGACCAAACAGTGATGGTATTTGGATAGTTGATACATTGAGCCCATCTCCAAAGACTGAAGATTGATTGGAATGACCAGTTTGCTTGGTTCGCAATTGAATCTATGTCCCAGGACGAGAAGTATAAGTGAATCTGGTAGTACACCAGTGGATAATGGTTGATTAAAGTCATATGCCAATGACAACTTGGTCAGGTTGGGTGGCAAGACATCTTGTTCGGATAGAGACTGATTGAAGTCTGGTCCAAACTTGATCATTCTCAATGATCGTGGGAGAGAATAAGGTAGTAAATGTTGATTGTATAATGTGCCAAATCTAAGGTATGTAAGCGATTCGGGTAAGGAGCAAGGTAGGATAGGATGGGAGTAGGAGTGGCCAAAGGTGAGTGCGAGGAGGTATGGTGGCAGGTTATCTGTGGTCAAAGGCTGATCGAATGTGTAGCCGAATGTGATCGTAGTGAGAGACGGTGGTAGTGCTTGTGGCAAAAGAGGTTCGTTGAAGTGGTAGCCAAAGGTAAGACATTGGAGTGAGTTTGGCAAGGAGCCTCTCTCGATGGGCTGATTGAAGTTGCCGCCCAGCACCAAGACGACCAGAGACTGCGGTAGCTCACACGATTTCAAAGGTTGATTGTAGTGGAAGCCCAGGCTTAGCTTGAACAGTGATTGAGGCAGCGCACCCGATTGAAATTGCTCGTTAAAGTGATTGCTAACCTTGAGCTTTGATGTGTATGCTGGTTCTTTGGGTGCGGACACTGAGTTGAAGTGTGACATGATTGAATGAGCATAGGTCTCTAGGCGATCATGATCGCCATCATTGTTGATGTAAGTGTTCAACTTGTTTCCAAAGAGTTTAAAGTGGCGTCTACAAGTCAACGCGAAGCAGACCAAGTCGATATCATCTTGAAGACAGTCAACTATCGATGTCAATATCTGTGTTGATATATATTTATCCATGGCTGATCATTCTATCACATTAGAGTTCCCAAAAAGGAAATGATCAGGTGATCAAATTTTATAAGTTGATGGGTCCACCTGGATTATATTTTATTCTAACTGCACAAGATAGTTGGCCAATTGTTCGTTACCATTTAATTGAGCCAATTGGTGATGATTGTGAATGATTAGATCGTGATGTTGTTGATAACATTGTTTGATAAAGTGATCTTGATTCTCATTGATGGCACACTTGATCATACTTTCAATGCAATCAGTGAGATCAATGTAATCAAGTTGATGGTGGGCCAATAGATATTCAAACAACTCCACATTGCCAAGTTTACCAACAATGTCCCATTGTTTGAATTGTCCAATACAACCAGGTTGCTTCTGGACGATGAATTGGAGTGCTCCAAAATGAGGTCCACTGTTTAACATTGTGTAGGGTATCAACTGCTGATGAACTTGTTCATTGAAATTGTCAGGATAGTGTTCAAGGAGTAAGGCCAAAATATCTACTCTATCAATCATTGTTGCCAACTTGGCAATATATTGACATGTAGACATACTGAGTAGGTCTGGATACGTCTTGATAATATATTCCAGGTGGTCATATTCCAAGATAATCAATATCCTGATGTGAGTGAGTTGGAACATTTTGTTGTTGTCTGACAACATGAACTCCAGAGAGTCCATTGAACCTCTGAAAAGTGGGATGTTCATTGGATCGATATAGGTGGAATGTTGACTGTCAGTCAACAACTTGTTGAGGCACTGGATCACTTCCAAATTGTCCGAACCCAAGAATTCTTCAAAGAGTTCAATATCTTGGAATACATCAATAGAACCAGGAGGTGGACGACTTGGAAGATATCCAATGAGAACTTTGATCTGGTGTATGTTTCCAAATTCCACTATTAGTTGTACAATCGATTGCAAGGTACGATAACTATCCACTGCCGTATCGATGAGGTAAGGTATGAGAATGATGTCTCCAGTGGATATATAGTCTAGGTGGATATAGTTTTCAAAGGTATCCCATCCTCTAGGCCTCCCATTGTACCATGTGTACTGTCCAATCTTGATATAGACCATCCTCAGCTCATCGGTGATGGTCTCACCATCGTCCCCGACAACTTCTCCCTCCTCCTGCAGGTCCAAAGCACCAACATGCAATGACTTTGCCAAGTCCGAGGATTTGATGAGTGCGCGTTGGGCATCTTGATCAATGTTGGGGATGGGATTGATGAGTTGCATACGTGCCAAGGTCTCAAGGCGAGACAGTTGTTCCATCGGCAGTATGGTCAAGTCACAAGGAAGAGTTCCTATTCCTTTAGAGAGTGTTGTGGCGTAGACTTCACCATCGGGCTGTAGTAGGCACATGCAAATCAGATCCCAATCACCGGTCTTTACGATTGCCAACTCGTGTTTACTCGCTTGAGACTTGAGGGCATTGATCAGATCATCAGAGAAGTTGCCAGGCTCGAGTATATATGCGATCGACTTGGCGCCTCCGTTGTAGATTGCTTGAGCCTCTGCGATGATGGCTCTCACCAGTACAGGCTGGATATATGCGCCGCTTTCACTGAGGAACTTGAACACAGACATTCTACCATTGTACAATGCTTGATTCAACAAGTCTTGGGAACGCACAAACTTGATGGGAGAGGTCTGTTGCCACAGTGTCTTGATGATGTCTAGATTGCCACCGCCCACTGCCCTATTTAGCATCGATTGTTCATCAAAGAGATGTTGATAGGCGTTGTAAAGTGCGGTGAATGTGTCACCGTCCATGTCTCTAGCAGTCCATACACTGCTATTAATGATATCTCTATTGATGTTAATGTACAGATTGAGTTTGATACGATCTCGTAGCAGGCCATAATGTTTGTGTAGTATTATCACTGATGCATCAGTCCAGTGATTGTACTTGCTACGATATCGGAACAGCCTTTCAGTGTTTGATAATGATGTAGATGGTGATGGTGATGAATCATCTCTTCTAAACACATCAATCATCAGAAGTAATAGTTGAGGGTCTTGACTTAGTCGACTAATCATTCGTCTTGATATAGTGATCGAAGCAATGATAGTCTTGACCAATGTTCTGTTGGTAAGCACTTGTAGGAAGGGACTATCTCTATTCATATTTGTTTGTTGTGTTATCTCTTGGGTGGTGGCAAATAAGGAATGGACATTTATTCGTTGGAATCCAACACCAACACCTGTGAACTACAAGTTCCAAGCTTTGTTGCTGAATGAAATGAGAGTGTGAGCCAAGCCAACTTTATGCCATCCATGATGGAGGCAAGCAAGTATGGAGGGGCTCATTCTCAAGTGATCACTTGACCAAACGCCAGCCAATAGAGGGGACAACAACGGGGACGGGACGGGATAGGGTACCAACTTGATGGTAAGGCCCGGGCGCGACAAGCATACAGAGGGACAGAGGGATGGACGGACCTAGGAGGAGCAAATTCGAACAAAATTATGTGTTATAACATCGGACAAAGTTGTCGACCGGATGCCGGCAGTGTGGACATATTGGGCTGAGTGAGCTCTTGATGACTACGGCGCATCTTGCACATAGTCTATGGCCACATGTTGTCCAGCAGACCTGCTTCTCATGCTCTTGGCATATGCCACAAAATCTCTCCTTGTCCAAATCCGACTCCAAGTCACGTACTCGCTTGTAATTGTTTATCTCCAACCGAGATAGTCTGTCCTCAAAGCCAGACATTTGATCGTTAACCTAATAATAATATAATGAATAGTGTCTTTGACTTCATGATCACGGTCAATCAACAAGAACATACCCAATTATTCATATTCTCCATATCCTTCTTTAAACTCTTGTTCTCTGAGAGTAGAAGTTTGTTCTGCTCTTCCAGGGGTAACGGCAGACCATTGTCGTCAGTGAGCTTGGTGGGCATGGCCGTGGGCTTTGGCGGCTGAAGAGGCAGACGGGTCGAGGTGTTTGATGTGGTCGATGTTGATATTGGCTGCGCTGGCGCCAGATAGGATGTGGTTGTGGTCGTCGTTGTCATTGTCGTAATGATTGTGTCTTCCTCCTCCTCGTCATCGTCCTCAATCTCGGCGCCATCCTCGACATTTTCGTGCTGCTGCTCGCTCTCATCCTCCATCTTTTGGAACCAATAGTATGCGGCGGCGGCACCGGCCAACACGGTAGTGGCCACGGCGGCCACTATGGCAGTGGTCTTTAGAGAGTCTGCCTTGACCTCTATATCCAACACCTTTTCAATCTTGATAGGTGCTCCACCTGTCAGGAATTTGAAGCTATATTCTGGGTCTAACGGGTCCATTCTGTTTGGTCTTTCTCTTTCGCTATTTTAAAACAAGTAATAGTTCGGTATCGGTATCTTGTCTTGTCTTCTACTACTTCTTCTTCTCGGTGTTTCCCTCGGGATATATACAACTCTTCGAATTAACTGTTGATCTGATCAGACAGTAATATATATTTATAAAGTCCAATCCAATTATACAATTAATTAATAAATGATGTTGTTGTTGTTGTAAATGATGATGATAATGAGATTATAAAGAGATTCGTTAAAGATTATTATGTAACCTTTAAGAGTGAAATTGGTTGTTCTAAATAATACAGGGGACTATATACACTATATATAAATAAACTATATTGATATTGATAAGTTGATATAATATACAATCTATTGTTATTTGTTTGGTTATTCCTTCACCTTGTCATCAAGTCCTCACACAACTCAATCAAACAAACAAACAAACCAACAAACAAACTACTATATATTATACTATATATATATATAAATAAATAATGTATATAATATTGTTGTTATCTGTATGAACTCTTTGAGAAGTGTGTAGAGTTCACTTGTGGCTAAGGGGTTGGGTCGACGTTATTGTTGTTGTTGTCAGCAGCAGCTAAAGGGATGGTATAATTGAGAGGTGTGTATGTGTGTGTGTGTGTATGTGAATATACAATAAGTAAGAATGATGTGTTTGTGTGTGTGTTTTATTATTAAGAGTTGTTTGTGTTAATGGTGGTGGTTGGGAAACGGTGTGTGTCTTCCCAAAAACATTGGATTTGGGTTCTTTTTGCATGGGTTTGAGCAATGTTCCCGTATTGTTGTTTAGATGGAGAGAATGAATCTTATTTTAATTTAAAGAGATTCGAATCTCATGTCTCTCGCCTATTCCCTTGGTTTGTCAACATTGTCCATTGTCCATTGTACATTGTACTTTGTACATTGTACATTGACCTTCTTTGTTGGTAAACTTGTAGCATTGACTTCTTAATCTTTAGAAGATTTACTTACATGCTTGTATAAGATGGATAATGATAACAACTCCAATTGGATTGGTTGTAGGATGACCGCTATTGAAGACTAGGGAAACACTGAATGATTGATTCTTTTGGTGAGATAGTATAACTTTATAGACATACTGGTAAACCAATAACAACAAGAACTACTAGTAGTTCAACAATAAATCAATAAAACAAATTGAAGTACGACAACATCTGGAAATTTCTCAGACCAGAAGAAAGGAACGAAAGACAAAGAATAGATGAGTAATTGAATGATTGAATGAATGAATACCAATGTATAATCATCAATCAATCAATCAATCTAGTATAGTAGTATAATAGAATGATTAATAATAATAATAATAATAACAACATTTGGAATGAACAATTCCAACAGTCATCATCTCAGTTGTTGAGAGGTGTCGATCGTATAGAGAACAGTTTATCCAATCATCTCAAATCAATAGTGTTTGACTCCAACTTTATCAATGACATTGCAGAGTAGATTTCAACATATGTCCATGCCTTGCTTGCTTGCTGGACTTAATGATGTATGACTAAACGAGTCTCTACTAACCAACTATACACCTTATCATACATAACTCACACGATAGAGCATATCCTAAATACCCTCTCGTTGCCAACTTGAGATGTGGAGCATGGTATTCACCAAGGTTTCATTCATCTTGTTACTTTAGATCGACTGATGGACATTATGGCAATTGGAGATTCAGTCTAACACGGCTTAACCTTGGTATCCTGGACACTCTGATCAAACACGATGGTTGTCTTGTAGTCGACTCAACTAGACGTGGCAAGAAGTTCCCAGACAGCTTCAGTCGTACAATACCAATATGGGCATGTGTAATCAGTCGAACGATCAAGAAGTTAAGAGAGCAATCACAACCATCACAACAACTTCAATCCCCGGAGGAAGATACATCGTGGAATCAACTTTACACACCATCATGGATATCTGAATCTGAACGTGATCAAATGATGATGTTGGTTGATAGGTATATGGATAACTTGATGCCATTTGTTAATGCAGCTGGACTTGATCACCTTGCCACACTGATCAAGAAACCAATCAGACCACTTTGGATATCAGTCGAGACGATTGTTTGGAAGGACTATGATCATGGTGATGGAGGAGACACTCTGGACTTCCATCCAATGTACTTGATATCATGTTCAGACTATAGAGATGATAGATTACCATTCCGTGCTTATATACAAGGAGCTGGTGATGATGAAGAGAACTGGTCACAAGGACTATCACATCAGATGTTCTGGAGACATCACCAATCAATCATGTCACAACAAACTGATCAATCAATGGAAGAATACGTCAAACAACTTGTAAATAATCACAATATCAACAACATCGACAACAACCACAATGACAATCATTATGTATCAATTGGAAACACAAACATAGTATTATCAACATCAAAGATCACTAAGGAACTTATGGATGAACCTTCAAACACTTTATTACTTAATTGTAGTATGTCCTATCAATACAATAACAACGAACAATCATTGTTTACAAATGAGACCGAGCTTAAAGCAAGATATATACACATACCAATGAAGGAAGGCAAGTCTGGAAAGAGTGATCTTATGTACAAGTTGAAACAATGTGAGATGTGGATAGTGGAGCGAATGAATGGTCCAAATCCAAAGACAACAACAAAACTTATCATTCATTCATTGGATGGATACTCAAATTGTGTATCCATAGCTATTGTATTGCTTGCCAAATATGCAAAGATGAATATGTTGGTAATGGATGACTATCAGTCTACATGTGGCGTTGACAGCAACTGTCTCAACTGGTCTCAATCAAACAAGAATATCAACAAGACAACCATCCAGACACTCTACCTCTGGCTGGAAAAGACATGTCCATCAATCACTCTTCCTCACAAGAGTCTCAGGAATGCAATCAACAACAATCTCATGTCCCCGCCAGGTACTCCATTCAAATAACATGTACAATGCATTAAGTCCATTCCTCTATTGTGTTAACAAACTAAAAGGGGATCGAGCAAAGACAGTCAGTCCAGTGTGCCGCCTGGATACTGCTCAACACTGATGAATGATACTGAGCAATTACTCTTTAAACTAATTTATATAATCGTTGTGCGTCCAGACACCATCCTTCTGGGTGAAGTGAGCTGGTGCCCATACGATACCCTTCTCCTTCCTGTCCAGTGCGATCTTTCTCTGCTCCTCCTCGACCTTGGTCTTCTCGCGTGTGATGGACTTGGCGGGCGTGCTTGACTTGGCACCCTCGATGACGCCAGCCCACACCAGATTGGAGTCGGTGGGCAACACCTCTGTCTCTGGCACTGGTGCAATATTGCACTTGGACAACTTGTTCTTGTCAAAGAAGAACTCATACTTGTCCTTCTTATGTGCAGATATCTTGATCTCGGCGTCCCAGTGACCCTTTAGTTTATACAATTTATCCTTGCCATTGAACACTGTTGCCTCAATCACATTATGTGATCCAATCAGCAGTGGCTAGAATTGATTGATTGATTGGTTGAACGATGAAGTTAGTTATTGTTTCTGAAACTTGATTGATTGAGTGTTAATGTGTTGGGGCGGGGGAGGGGCGAGGCTTGGGCTTAGGCCGGAATCATTCCAGCCTAACCCCCACCTCACTCCACACACATTCACACTTGGGTCCCAAACATACCTTTGGAAGGAAGGTGGTCTTGAGGGTATATGGATGCTTGTCACATGATAGTGTAGAGGTACCAATGAACTCTCCGAAAGCTCTGAATATACGGAAGGCAAGGGATGGAAGGGTGGTGGTGTAGGTCTCGTTGAACTTCTCGAGACGGATATGGAAGCAGCCATCGATCGTCAACTTGATGTAGGTGCCCATGAAGCTTGGCTTCATTGGCGAGCAGAACCAGCCGTAGATGCCGTTGGTCTTGTCGTGGACGACGTTGGCCGACAGTGGTGGGTGATGGGAGATCTGCTCGCAGAACGAGGTGACTGTGCCCGGGTTGTTGTCGTACGTGGCTTTGGCAGTGTGTGTCTCGCCCAGCACTGGGTTGAGGGGCTTCTTGCCCACCTCCTTGGGGATCCAACGCGTGGACATAATGTAGCGGTAGACCTGCAACATTCTCTCGAGCGGGTCGCTGATGTCGTTGCACTTGACCAGCAGGTCAAAGTAGGCCAGACAGTGCTCGGCAAAGAAGGTGAGTGCGGAGCGCGGCATGATCCAGCCGCCGGGGAAGTTCATCGACGTGAGATCCGTGCCGATCTTCATGTTCTTCATCATGGAGGTCATCGTGTTTGGGTTGGCCTTGCCATTGTCCACCTGGGCATCAATCTCATCGATCGACATTGTCTTTGTTTCGGCCGCAGCGCCATCCTTTGCCACCTCATCAGGGATAGTCTCTCCAACATCTTCCAAGTTTTCTTCCTTTGTCTTTCCCATTGTGTTGTGTATATGTATGTTTAAATATGTTATATCTGTGTATGTCCTTTGCTAAGTATGAATGATTGAATGAATGATATAACTTAGTTGGTGGAGATGGAATGCTAGGAAGTGTAGACTTGTTGAATCATTGTGAGGAGGACGTTCTTTGCCCTAGGGTGATGAGTGGATGCATCACTGTTGTGGGAGGTGAGTCAGGGCATGACGGGTGTGGGGGTGATCCGACGTCTGATTGAATGATCCTTGACTTTGACGCGCCAGCCTTGTGGAAATGTCGCGGGTGTTACTCCGTCAACTAACTATCTAACACACATACATCAAATTTTGCAAATGAACGAAGGAAACCTCCGTGGATGTTGTGTGACAGTTCCCCGGATAGGTTTTGGACACTTAGAGTTATGACGTAGTGTTGATGCAAGATTTATAAGTGATCACCCATGTATATAACCATCATTGCGTCGTCTCCAGGGATCATGCATAGAACAGAACATCCTACTCACTTGGGTTTTATCGAATGGGCGTACCCACTCAAGGTCGATCACTCTTCCGATCCTCCTCCACCTCCTCAAGCATGTTGTGTGACTGGTCCCCATCATAGTATTTTATCTTAAGACACATAAAGTAATCATACAGATAGAATATATATATATATATATATATTGAGCATTGATTGAGTAAATGTCAAAGCTCGGACGCAAACGACAAACGAGCACCCTTTTAGGACCAGGCCCAGAACACACGAGTGCCCTGGTGGGTCGAACAAACAAACAAAGGTGAATCTTCAAGTTTGTTGTCCAATTGCAGAGATAAATGGAGAGATTATCGAAAGAATAATGTTGTTGGTCGTCGTCGGGCACACCTCAGTCTTGGACCAAGTATCGTGATTGATTGGTTGTATCTTTGTGTGTGTGTGAGGGTGGGTGTTCGTGTATGTGTGTATGAGTTGTTGCCATTCTTGCAACTGTAGGGGGTGAGTGCAACAGCATCCCTCATAGTGTAAGGTGTTTGTAAATTTAATTTGTGAGTTGTTGGTGTTTGGATGGAATGGATGAAGATGGAGACCAAAGCGGACAACAACACACTTCTTCTTCCCAATTCCAAACAAACTTGTGAATTCACTGTTGTTGTACATAAGATATATATTTGTATGTATGTATGTAATATATAATAATATAATAAATAATAAATAATAATAATATATGTATTGAGTCTCATTCATTCGTTCAATTATCAATCACAGTTAGCCAGAGTTATTATTATTATTTAAAGTTCAAGAGAGAATACTACCATTCCGCCCTATACTCATCATCATCATCATCATCATCAGAAGAAGAAGAATTATTAATAATACCTCTGGCCAAGAACAAAAGACATTCTGGTGAATTACATATTATTATTATTATTATTTTAATATTTATAATCTACATTGATTGACAAAAGATAGAGGATACTACTACAAATGCAAACAGCAGTGTTGTCTCATCAGACAAATGCACCATTTGGAAATAATGGAGAGGATTATCATCCAGTGGCAGTGGTAGCAGTGTCGGCAAATGATGAGGATCATCCAATGAACATTGTAGTGGCAAGTCTAAAGGATCACGTTTCATCTCTATCCTCAATGTTTACAACGACTACTACGACCATGATGCCCTCGACTCCTACAACGACTACCACAACTACCATAACAACATTGGAAACGACAACAACAACATCTGTCGATGATGATGCTGATGGCCAACTATGCACTGCTCCTCCAACTCTGCCCCCACCTCCGGCACCTCCACTCCCATATCAACGTTCATATTCTGCACCGACTGCAGGAGCAGCATTCACACCACATGTACATAATCATTGCGAAACAACCTTCGCATCACAATCGTCTGCTGACAATGGCCTGCTCGGCCTCGGACAAAACGTGTCAATGCTGCCAGAGCTGTGCGAACTGTTCTCCTCATTCCGACAATTCAAAGTAAACTTGGTGTCGGGTAAGAAAGAGGACGAGTTGTCCAAGTTCCAGAGTCAAGTCAACTCTCTGTTCAACAAGGATTACAACATCACCATCATCAACAATAGGAATGGTGAGTTCTGTGCCACCTACCCACCCGACCTCGTAGTTATAGAATCTGAGAAGAACCTAAAGTGCAAAGCATGTATAGAAAGGGACATCAAGAGAGGTAAGAATGAATGAATGAAAGAGATGAGGGTGGCAGAGGTGATGGCAAGGTTGAACAGTCCTCCCTAACATTCAAATGAATGGAATTAGTCAACAATCCATCAACTATTCAGAAGCTGTTGGCACAATCCAGGTTTGCACGAGTAAGGACACGCTTCCCTTTCCCAGTTATCTATTATCACAACAAGAACCTGTGTCGTTCATCCACACTATCAAAGAGGATTGAGTATATGCTACAAACTGGTGTAAACTCAATCAAGACTCAATTCAAGAAGTAATGATCACTTTTTAACTTCGGGGAGCGCAACAATGTCTAACAACATCCATCAACAATCACACAGTAGCAGCTCAAACATTGGCAACACAATGTCCAACTCGGTACAGTCGTCCGACGATATGGACCAAGGTGGTGATATGAACTATCAACAGGACATGGAAATGTTGCGAAACAATGACATCAACGCCATCAAGAACCTATCAGTCAAATACATCTTTGATCTGATGGTTGAGAACAAGAAGAAGAAGTATGATTGAATGGGAATGGATCGTGTCAATAGATGTCCACTAACACCAAACATATGACCTCATAGGTTCGGCATCTACGTCTGCTCATCGGAGAAGGCGGATGTCAATGACAGGTACTCGAAGCACTTTGTCATCGCCTCCACTCCATACCCTGGTGTGGAGTTCTTTACCCAGTTCAATCAGAACCAACACAATGCCAAGGATCTCATGTTTGATTGGGATTCCAACGAGCCGTCAGCCGAGCTCAAGATCGACAAGTCCTCCATCCCAGTCGTCTGGGAGGAGTACAAATCATGGGACCTCTGTATGTTATCGGATAGAGGGATAACAGTTGTCTCATATCAGTCCAGGTACTAACATTCAATCAATCAATCACATTCCATCAATAGTGTACCTGACTCAGAACTATCTGAAGCTGCTACTAGAGTACATATCGGACGACAGCAAGGACGCTGGTGTGCTGGTCCATTGCATCTCAGGATGGGACCGAACACCTCTATTTATATCACTTTTAAGATTGTCGTTGTGGGCTGATGGAGAGATCCATCAATCACTCAACGCATCTGAGATACTCTATCTCACAGTGGCCTATGATTGGTTCTTGTTCAGTCATCAACTATCTGATCGAGTTGCCAGGGGCCAGGACATCTTCTACTTCTGCTTCTACTTCCTGGAGTTTATCACCTCCTCGGAATACTCTGTACATCATTACTCATCACCAAAGAGGTCGAGAAACAATCAGCATCACTCGGGCAGTGTATCGACTGCTCAAGACATCCCCGCACCATCCAGTGGACAACATCATACCTCATCAACACTTGGCAAGCAAACACTGAATGTCTACAGCTCATGGAAGACCTCCATGATGCAGCATCCAGGCTCGTCGCCAACGACATCATTATCCAAGTCAGTGGACGTCTCCCAATCAGCACCATCCACTCCCAAGAAGGAATCGCCTGCCTCCTCACTGTTCAAACTACACTCACTCTTTTCAAACTACACATCAGCACCATCATCACCTCAACACTCACCATCATGTATCCCTCTGAAGCCTACCACCAGCTCGAGCTCACCACTGGAGGTGCCAGGCAATGGCTGCAACAGGATCAGGAGCAGACCTTCACCTTCAGAGTACCCCGCTACCAAGGACTGTGAGGAGCTTGGTGGCAGCTGGCAATTGATGGGCTCACTGCCCGACTACATGAAGTCTCTGTCCTCATTCACCTCCACTCCCAAGTGCCCTTCATCGGGTAGTGACGTAGAGGACATGAACCACGACGCCAAGGATCAGGGCGACGACGAGGTACTGGCGGAGCTGGACCAGAGTTGGGACCCTAACACAGGCTTCATCGTCGACCATAATCCATTGGGAGTGGCTGCGGCAACAGCGGCAGCGGAAGTGATGAACCAAGCACCGTCGACGGTCGTCTTGACCGAGCATGGTACGCCTGGAAACAACAAGCGTATCAAGCAACAGGATGGACATGGAGCGTTTGCCAACTCACGTGTCAGGGACGATGATCGCGACCCGATGTCCGGTCAAGAGGAGGAGCAGTTGCCCCACAAGCAACAGCACACCCATGTACACAACAACAACAGTGCCAACCTATCACAAGAGGAGCTCTCAGCCCGTCGTACCCAACGTTTACTCGAAGTCAAGAAGTTATTCATGGCCATCTATCAACAATTCTGTTCACAGTGTCCAAACGATAGCTATTGGAAGACAGTACTATCTTACCTTCCCAAATCACCTTGGTAATTGATCTAGATTGACCTTGATTGACCTTGATTGGTTGTTTGATCATTCATTCTTTCGTTCATTCGATCATTTCCATGGTGATGTCATTCACGCACTCACCTTCAACTATTAATAATAATGTAGTTAATGGATTATTACCACCTCTGTACATCATCTTGGTCATGATACCAAATACTTCTAATCTTGCCTACCCTTGCCCCAACCCTCGCCCTCGCCCTCGCCCTAACTCTTGTCAGTTTGGAGCCTGGGCTCACAAACAAAACAAAACAAAACTACCCTGGATGGAGGTTCACAAGTGTGTGAAAGGTTGGTTGTCAACACACATCAACAACAATCAACATCCATTCATTATCATTCATTCATTATTGAGGTAGACACAGACGACGACTCATTAACAATACCAATATTAGACTTACGATCAATCATTCAAATAACATAATATAACTTGAAGAGATAGAGACGGACACAGTTCATTTGATAATATAAATAGACAAAGACATAGAGATAGAGATTGAGAGATAGATAGAGATATATATAGATAATGAGGAGACAAGAATGTACGAAATGTGTAGTTGGCATTGTATTGGTGTGTAGTACGATGTTTGTAGTTGGAGTAATATTGCTGTCGTTGGGTATTGTAGCATATAGGTCAGAGCCACCACCTCCACCATACTTCTACAGCATACCTCTGTGTGGCTTTGGCAACAAGACAAAGGATACCAACACCTTTACCAAATGGTCGAGCTATGCACTCACCTTTGGCCAGCCCATCTGTCCCAAAACACCAGAGACTACCAACATCATCACCTTTAGCATACCAAAGAACGTCTTGGACGAGGGCATCATGTATCAGCCAGTAGTCTATCTTACAAACAATGGTAAGTCACATCAGTCAGTACGATACATCGGCGAACCAACTGACATGCTGACATAATCATACAACCATGTAGTTAAGGGAAACATTACATTCATGCATCACATCAAGGGTGGAGGCAAGACACATAGCGAGATGGCAACATTCAGTTCGTTGGCCAAGACAGAGTTTGCTTACTGCGGTGGCAAAACCATCCCTATCTACAGAGAGGCTCCATACAACAACACCATCGAGGATAAGACCGATGACTATGTTGAGGGCGAGGTACTCCCAGGGGTATGTTGTCGTTCACTCTCCCTTCCCCTTCATCATACCTTACTAACATCCCCTTCATCACATCCATCACACAGACTTTATGCAACAACACAATCAAAGGATGCCAATACGAGATTGAACGATCATTGAACTCCTATCAATTGGAGAACCCATATGATGTAAGTTGACTTGGCTGCTCTCTCCTGCGCTTCCACTCACTCATTCACTCATTCAATCAACCAATCAATCAATCAAACAATCAGGTGACAGCAATGTCTGACGAGGGATCTGACCTAACTGTTCAGGTATCACTGGAGTCAACAGAAAGATTGTCGACCATTGTCATACCAGACCTGTTCATTGAGTTCAAGGTGTCAGGACTGGGCGTTGCCCAGAAGAAGGGACTGGCACTGATGATAGTCGGTGGCATTATGGCCGACCTGATGCCCGCTGCCCTGTTCTTCTTGCTGCAACACTATTACTTTAGAAAGCCGTCGCCAATCAGTGACGACGTTCAAGGCATGATACCTCTAATGGAGATGTAAATTAAATACAAATGGAATCAAACCAAACCAAACCGACAATGGCGTCCATTGTCGACGCTTCATATTTATGCGAACAAATGAAGATGAGACGAGGGAAAATGCGACAAAACGGATTGTTTCGCCAACTTGCAAGATCATTGAATGATTGGCCAATCCTTGTATTGTACACGTACATGATGATGATGTTAACAAGGATACCAAGGTTACCAATATCATGTTGGAGAGGTGGTAGTAGTAATGCTACTCTACTTCTGCGGCAACATCACCAACAACTGGATAGACAACATCAATTCCAATCAATATCAACTTCGACTGTGACTACTCCACCATCGCCCTCGAATCATGTACATACTTCAACATCAACAACATCAACAACCTCATCATCACATATACAAGATATACAACAGATACAACAGATACAGACTGATGACCATCAGCAACAACTACTACCAGACATGATGATGTCAAGACATTCATTCATGCACTATCCAACTTACATTAACATTAGGAATGCAGTCAATCCCTTGCTACTCGACTACAATGACTGGACAATAGACTTTGATCTTGACATCAAGATGAGTCCAAAGGACAAGTATGATTTACTGATTGATTGAATATTAAGTAAGATCACTCACTCATTCAATCAACTCAATCAACTCAATCACTCAATCAAAGGATCATGGCAATCATTGATGATCAAAGACATGATATTATAGAGAAGTGTTGTTATGTACTGTGCACGATGAGGTGTCGTGATAGGTTGGCTTGGCTGGACAATGAGGTCGAGACTTGTGGATTGGAGTCTGGTCAAGTGGACAGAATATTGGTGTTCGCCTTGCTATACGCGATCAATGGTCAGCATATGGAGACGCGTAAGCTACTTGTTAGAGCCGGCTTGAACCGAAGAGACAGCTCGCCACTGCACGTCTTGATGCAGATCGTTGAGTTTGCGGGCCGTCTCGATCATTCACTGGCAACCGCAGCCAGCGACATTGAAGAGGGCGACGATGAACAGTCAGGCTTGTTGAGCGAAAAGGAGCAGAGGTCGCTGAGCGGCCTTTTCAAGACGCTGCCCAAGCACAGCCGCATACTGCTCCTCCAGATGTACTCACTCAAGCCACATGTGTTGGTCGATTGGGTTAATAGCCTCGACCCCAAGCTGCAGGAGATGCTTGGGTTGACCGAGGACTTCTTTGTGAACGCCATATACATGACCATCCCCAACTTTCCCATTGCCACGCTTCAATGGCTGCATGTGATGGTCGCTCAAGGACGTCTCAAACCTACAACATTGAACAACTTCTTCATTGATGTGCAGAGTGCGATTGTGGCCAGCGACATTGAACTACGGACAATCTTTGACGCCTTGCTCTCGATAAGGCGCTCGCTAATGGGCAAGCTTGCCCCGGGCCGGACGGCCGTGGACGCACCGACCCTTACAGACATGGTCATGCGCACGATAAATGGCAAGACACTGTCGAAGGATGACTACACATTCCTCCTGGACGTGGTGCAGCGCGAGCTCACAGACGACACCGAGGTGCAAGCTATCTACCACGCAATGTTCACTGCTGTACTACGCAGCAGACATCACTTTCACAACAGACTTGGACTACACAATCGATTGCTAGCGATACTTCACAGAAGCAACAGTCTGGAACATGCCAAGTCTATTCTGGAATACATATGCTCGCAGCCAATGCTACATGATAGGGCCAACTTATTGGCCACTGAGGTCCTGGAGTCACTACTGAGGCCTGATGCACAGTCCAACACTTCTCGTCATCTCAATGTTAGCACTCTTCAATCACTGGCCGAGTCAATTACTCTGACACACTTGCGATGCCCACTCATACGTCGGTATGCTTTGCAACTGGATCACGCAACGACACAGCAACAGCCAGACTTTTATCAACTGTTTGTCAATGTTATTGCTTATGACCTGCGCACAAGCGACGAGGTGGTCCGTGAGCTACTGGACAAAGGCCTCCGCCCTACACCAAACATGCTCTCGCATCTGATCAAACAGACTCCAAACGCACCCTGGCACGACATTAGCCAGAGGTACAATCTCGATATCAAATCCAGTCACTTCATCCCTGCCATGAAGAAGACGGGCAATATGGGCCTGGTCCAGGGCCAAGGCCATGCGCAAGAGATTGATGGCCGCACATTCACATTCATACTTTGCAAGCATATTAGGAATGGCGATCTTGAGATGGTGCAGAAACAACTGGACGGTGAGTACCCGGCCGACTTGAAGCTGATTGATATCATACACGTCATGGAGAAGTACCCCTCACTGCCACTCACCAAGGACAACCTGAGACGACTGCTCGAGGATGATCATCTGTCCAAACACGACTACCCCATGCAAGTGATGCTTGCATCGGCCACGAATAATGGACACCTGCCCATCGCGCTGGGCATACTCAAGAAGCTGCGCAATACAATGCCGCCACACATCATCGATCAGTTCACCGCCAACTTGATTGTGGCTGCAGCCGAGACTGATGCCGACCTCCTCTTCTCACTGATGGGCTCAGACGAGTGCGATCTAAAGAAGCCCATACTTCGCCACGCTGCATTGTTTGCCGCGTCACGTGCACCCGCTGCCAACATACGACAAAGGCTGCCCCATCTTGCGACACTGCTGTCTGGCGCGGCGCGAGTCACCAATGAAGAGTTGTCATTTGTTGCCATGCGACTTGGTGACGCTTCGACAATTGCGAGATTGTTTGAAGGTGCAGAGCTATCTACACTGGCCACCTATAACGTATTGATTGGCCTGTTGTCAACCAGACCCATCAACTACGACGACCCCATGCTCAATCAATGGCTGGCAACCTTTATCAAGAAGAAGCCAACAATCACTATGATGGAAGGTGTGTTCCTGCGAATGGATCGGAAACTTATTGAGCCACATGGCACTAGCAACACCTTGGCACTGGACGATCTGATGCAACATGCTGGCACGCTTTTGTTTGGACGCGAGGAGGATGATGGATTGGTCGAGTTCAATCGACGTCTGCTCTCGAACAACACCATCCCAATGTGGTGCTGCATGTACGCTATCAAACAGGGATCGTACGACGTGGCGATACGTGTGGCGCTCGAGATGGTGGACATGGTGGACAAGGAGCGCGTTCTCACCCAGGTCAAGGAAGCAATGTCTGACCTCAGCAACAGCAACGTCTGGATGTCCACCTTGCTGGGCACACTTAGCACGTCGACCAGATTCAAACAAAAGGACTTTGAGCGATACTACTTTAGCATGGCATCGCTCCAACCAATTGATGCGCTCAATATGTATGATGTGCTGGAGGAAGGCGGTGGCGGCATGTTTGTCAAGACCAACACAATCATCAAGGCGTATCACATCGCGTTGGCTCAGGTGGGCTCGTTTGACAATCAATGTCTGCCGACAAAGGAACGCTCTGCCATGTACTATGTGGCCGATGTGATCAATCGATACATTGGTGGCGTGCTCACGCCAGCAATGTTGACAGAGATCACGCGCGATATGGCCAAACACGACCACGTGTTCACAAAGAGTCACTACCAGCTGATGTTGGTGATCATGTCGCGACACAAACAGCACTCGCTACTCGATCTGCTTGAGCACATGATTGCAGAGTCGTGCATCGACTTCTCGAACGACCGCGTGGCATTGGACTGCATATGTGCCTCATCCAAGAAGTACCTGTCCATACTCCAATCGCGTCTATTCAATGGTGAAAAGCAATTGGTCACGTACAGGTTGTTGAACAGGATCATCGACGAAGCCAGCAACAATGGCGACCCGATGACCATGTCCGCATTGCACACCGCCCTCCTCTACAAGTTCCCAACGATGTACGATAGTGCCAGAGACTTCCACGACATTGTCACCAGGACAACTGAGCGACAACTCAACTTTAATGTTTGGTCCAACCATCATCAACATCATCAGAATCAACAACAGACTAAGGTAGTAAGGTCGCGAGGTAGCAATAACAAGTGATCCATTGAGTGATCGTTCTGAACATCCATAAAGTCAACCATCAGTCAAGACACAAACATACATCAGTGATCACGAATACTCTGTTGACTAATCCTTTGCATGATTCCCCCCCAGTGCGTGTCCTATTATTGGTCACGATCACTTCCCAAGCCATATCAGATGATGGCGACTCTTGACGAATGATGAAGTGAGACATCAAAGTCAGATTTTTTCAATTTGGAATGCCGAACGTGTGTCTTCAACGACTACCCAAATCCCAAGTCGAGTAATCGGCCATTGGGCCATCATGGTGTACGTGTGTGAATGAGACATTACTTCCTAATCCGAACATACAAAGGAAGAAATTTGGGCCATTGGGCTATCATCGTGATCTATTTGTAATGTGGGTGGTGCTGTATGTTTTTAACTTATCATGGGATGGGGATGGGAAAGGGGAAGTTGTTGTTGTTGTGTTTGTTGTTATTCATTCAATTTCAACTTTAGTTGGTTAGTTAGTAACTTGTTGTTGTAGTTGAACTTGGTCTACATTCATTCATTCATACATATACATACACACATATATATACACTATACATAATATACAGATAATAACTATCTCAAATCACAATCACTCTGACATTGAGTGACCCAAACTAATTATTACACAACAGTATACGCACTCTTCCAATCAATATTATTTATATATTATACACATTCTAGACACATAAAGATGATTAAACAATCGATTAGATTAGTCAATAATGTCTCAAACATCTCAAAGAATACACTGAGGTGTTATTCAACAACTCCTAGAAGAGTCTATGTTACAGCAAACAGCATTATGTATGTATAAAGTGTCAGTCATTCATTCACTTTGTCAGTCAATCAATCAATCCTTTTGTGAATGTCGGAACCATATTTCTCAAATATCAATATGGCCGATATTTCTTACAACTACAAGTACAACTACAACATCCACATGGCGAGTCAAGCATAATATCAACTTCAACTTCGATTGAGTTAGAAGTAGTAGTACATTCAATCGCGATTAATGACCTCATCATTGCCTGCCACTCGCACACACTTTCAACGGGAGAAACCCCCCAAATTGTGTGAAATGGTGCGAATGAAGGGGTGTTGTTGGTGGCTGTCAGGCAAAGTGCGTTAGAGAGATGGATGGATGTGTGTGAGAGTGTGTATGAGTCTATTCATCCAAACAACACAACACAACAGCATCAATATCCTCAACAACAACTACAACAACACATCCACATCATCACCTACCTTACATTATTCATTCATTCTATCTCATTGTAATACATATAAATATACAATCCAACAACAATATACTAATATAACACTACTACTTTATACTCATACATTGGTTGTTATCCAAACATTACAATTACAATTACCAATTGGAATTGGTGACAAACAATATTAATAATAATATCAACTCTTTTTTGGAATATTTAGAACTGATCCAATTATTAACAATGCAAGAAACTTTGGAGTATCGACACCATCAATGAATATATTCGGACCATTCCCAGATTATGTGAAGATTGTAGAGGTCGGACCAAGGGATGGTCTGCAGAACGAGAAACAGATAGTGCCCACCGACGTTAAAATCGAACTGATCAACCGACTGTCCGCCACCGGTCTGTCGGTGGTCGAGGCCACATCATTCGTCTCACCAAAATGGATTCCGCAGATGGCAGACAGCAACGAAGTGTACAGAGGAATCAACAAGGCGACGGGCGTATCATACCCGACGTTGACGCCCAACTTGCAGGGCTTCCGCTCGGCCCTCAACGCCGGCGTCAAGGAGGTGGCAGTGTTTGCCGCCGCTTCCGAGACCTTTTCAAAGAAGAACATCAACGCAACGATCGACGAGAGTCTGGCGCGATACAAGGATGTGTGTCAGGAGGCGATCAACAATGGTATCAAGGTTAGAGGATACGTCTCATGCGCCATGGGCTGCCCATACGAGGGCCGCGTCTCCAACGCCAAGGTCGTCGAGGTTTCCAAACGTCTTTTCGACTATGGCTGCTACGAAATATCTCTGGGAGACACGATTGGCATTGGCACGCCAGGCGCCACATTCAAACTGCTGTCAGCCGTCTCCAAGGAGATCCCAATGGGCGCGATTGCCGTCCACTTCCACGACACCTATGGACAGGCGCTGGCCAACATTCTGACCGCACTGCAGTTTGGTGTCAACGTTGTCGACAGCTCCGTTGCCGGACTGGGAGGCTGTCCATACGCCGCTGGCGCCTCTGGCAACGTCGCCACCGAGGACGTCTTGTATATGATGAAGGATTTAGGTATCGATTGTAAAGTAGACTTGGACAAGATATTGGACACCAGTCTGTGGATATCTAGGATATTGAACAAGACTCCCAGTTCCAAGGTATCTCTGGCTCTCTCACATAAGAAGGACAGGATGATAACTTCATCATCCACTGCAACGCACTGTGTTTAAATAGCCTTGACCTGATCGATCATTATATATTATATATTATATAAATTAATTAATTTACATTACTCTCTTTTGAAGTATATTAATCGACGATTCCAACATCGAGGGAAGGGAAAGAAAAGGAAGGGAAGGGAAGGGAGTTGACCATTCCTTCATCCATGAAATTCCAGAATGGTCGTTTCATTTTTTCCAAAAGTGATCGATCAAATTATCGAACCCATCAGTGTCGGTTCCATTTTCCATTCGTTATTCCTTGGAATATAATGTAATAACTTCCCAAAGATTGACACTTTATCGATCTTACATGCACCTCAATCTAGAATGGAAGATGAACATGTATAAATATATCACTAATGATGATCAGTCATTCATTCAAACAATCAAACAATCAATCAATCAAACAATCAATCATTCAAGCAAGTATAACTTAACATCTAATAATGTCTAACCCAACCCTTTACTATGTATGTACCCATCAACAATCATTCTCTCGTTCGCAAACTAGATACTAACTATCAAATCTAGTTTGATGCTCGTGCTCGTGCTGAGACTTCAAGACTACTCTTTGTTTACGCTGGCGCAAAGTTCAATGATAATAGATCTGGATTCCCATTGGCTGAGGATGTTCGTTCAAAGACACCCTTCGGTCAGGTGCCATTCCTAGAGGATGGTGACACCCAACTTGCTCAATCAATCGCAATCGAGAGCTACCTTGCCGAGAAGTTCAAACTTAATGGTACCACACTAACTGAGCGTGCCCAGGTCCTTCAGTTTGCCCTGGTGCCAGGTGACTTTTACGCACCATACTTTGCCGCCAAGGATGACGCTGCCAACCTAAAGTTCAAGGAGGAGACTGCCCCTAAGCTGTTCAAGAAGTTGGAGGACATCTTGTTTAAGAAGGGTGGTCAGCACTTTGTCGGAAACACATTGACCTGGGCTGACATTAGCATTTTCAATCTTATCGATTTCTTCCATCAACAACACAGCAACCTTGTCGAAGCTGTGCAGCCATTCCCAACACTCTTGGCATTCCACAAACAAGTGGCAGCCATTCCTCAGTTTGCCGAGTATCTTAAGAACAGGCCAACAACAAGATTGTAAAAAATAATAATAATGATAATATAATAAATAATTAATACACTTAGGATTTGTAAAGTACTTGACAAAGTAATAATATTACTCAAAGTGCCAAAGTATTTGATAAATTATTCATTGATGAGAGACAAAGTAATCTTGGGACAGTCCAAGACGAACCCGAAGTTTTCGTTTGATGGACTGATATGAGGGTGATGAGTTGGACATATTCTAATCATTGACAGAGACAGTACTATACGACAAAGTTATAACATTTGTTTACACATGTGACTCTCAACCTTTGACAGATAAGACCTCGAGCATGGCAAAAAGAATGCAAAAATCACCAACAACGACAACAACACCATTTACAACATCCACAACACCAACTACAACACCAACTACTACAACAACTACTACAACAACAATAATATTTAAATGTCAACATGATGGTTGTAACAAAAAATATGGTTATGAATAGAATAGAAGTAGACATAATGTAAAAGAACATGGTAGTAAATGTACAGTTTATTGCCAATACTGTGGTGCTCGCCGATCCGGGTGAGTCAGTCAAACCTGAATTAACCTCTCTCAACCCCAATTGGGGTTGGTGAGGTTGATCGGGGTGGGTCTATTTGGCAATCTAAGAGAGATAGAGGTTGTTTGTGATGTATTTTCAACAGATTAGTAACTTTATAGAGATAAATGAATATTTACTGTATTAATAAATATACCAAAAAATAGTATAAGAGTCAACAATATGAATGATATAAACATTAGGAAAGAATGCCTACGACAGTTACCCGATATGCAATGGTTGGGAAGTGATCAAGTTGCGTAAAGTGTTTCTCGTCAAAGCAACAGGAGAGAATAGCACTGACACAGACAAACCATTCAACTGTATTTTCTGTAGCGAGCCTTTAAAAGGCGATACAAGCCAACACATACTTCGTCATCTCGATTCAGAACGTTGCAAGAAAGCCCGCGCTACCTACAACAAAGTAGATATCAGGGAAGCTGATTACTACTGTTGCAGATACTTGGTATTCGCCAATCACCCAATGAACACTCTCCGACATGACGCATTCGTTGAGTTTCTTGGGAAGCTCAATTATAAACCGCCATCAACATATTACTTCAAAGAGACGTTCTTGCCAACAATAATGCAAGAGTTGACTGATCTCCTGAAGAGTAAGTTCTAGCAGCACAGTATCTTTGTTTATAATAACACTAACTTACTCACTCAATCACACTGTGATCAATCAATCAATCAATCAATCAATCAATCAATCAATCAAAACAATCAATCAACACAAAGGTATCCTATCTCAAGCTCAATCAGTAGCTATTACTACTGATGGGTGGACTGACAATCAGAATGATAAGTTCACTACTATTACTGCACATTGCATCACCATGCCATTCAAATATCAGTCTATGGTCCTTGACTTCATTCCTCTTAATGAGAGTGATACATCTGTCAATCTCTCCAAAGTACTGATGGAGTGCCTCAACAAGTGGGGCATTTCTGACAAGGTTGTAGGAGCTGTGACAGACAATGCACACAATGCCACCAAATCAATTGCCCTCTCTGACAACATCCCATCATACAGATGTCTGTCGCATACAATCCAACTCATGGTGGGCGATTGTATTAACATTGGTAAACCTCCATCCATGGATGAGGTCCACATTACATTCGACAGTACCCTCACCAATGCAAGCAGCGGTGGACCAACTGGCTCTTCAACTTTTTTTTTCAGTTACTTCCTACAATTAGATATCGATGAGACAAGTACCTTACACACATCAA